>NW_019101176.1:15541-17911 GCF_001856785.1 Myzus persicae | reverse complement strand
TTAGTTTATTAGGGTAATCCCGAAATCATCATAATATCTTATCACCTTCGCTGGCTCGTCGCTACAAAATTGGAAAATGCATAATAACATTACTGGCCAACTAAAAATAGTAGAAAATAAAATAAAATAATAATAATATATTATGCAATATACATAATATTACCTACTATAAAATATTTTGTATAGAAATAATATTCAAAAGCAATTTCTATGATTGAAAAGTAATGAAATTATTTTTAAAATTTAATTTTAAAAAATGTACCTATTCCGAATCCTGTACTCAAAATACTTATACAAAGTATTCAAAATACCGGGTTGAATACTTTCAAAAAAAAGTACTTATCAAGTATTCCGAATACTACCCAAGTCTGAGTCTGACCGAAGTGGTGATGACAGACACACGCCCATGCCGGTGAGGGACTTGGATCCGCTTTTACCCAAGTGCACGTTGTAATACACAGAATATAATCAAGCGTAAATAATTGCACGATTGCACTTCCTACTGCATGTGCGATATTATATTATAATCTAACGTCGGGCGGATTACTATTTTAATATTATAAATGTATAATAACACGGTCATCCAATCGCGGTCGGCAAAGAGCGTGTGGTGTGGCCCTCAAAAATATGGTAACAAAAACGCGCGGTTCGTCGCAAGAACAAGGAATGTCTCGTAGTAATATAATAATTTGTTTATCGTTTATGTAACTACTAACCAATATTTAAATAATTAAATGTAATATGTTGTACTATGTTACAATATGTATCGTGATACGAGGGAAGATATATTAGGCTTACAGTCTGACACCCTCGAATGAAACAAAACGCCCAGGATACATCTGCAGAAGAATATATTGAACGACATTCAACAATTCGGGCAATGGTCGGAGTCCGATCGGCAGCTGCCAAGGAAATCTAGGTGGGCCACTCAAAATATGGGCCAGTTATGAGTGTTAAGTGGTAACTTTTTCTTTTTATGACAATGAGAAATGAGTACAAACATAAGTATAGAAATATATAATTTAATGAAACTCAGTGGGCCGATACCATGACTATCCTGTTACACCGTCACCGACTCGACAAAAGACGAAAACGCAACACGACAGTTGTATACCACTAAACCATGGTATACAGGATGCGTGAACGGAAAAGGGCGGATTTTACTTGTCACTACATAACAACGGCGTGCAAGAACACAGCGATACGGAACACAAACAAACGTGACATACCACAAACAAGCCTAAAAATGTATAATTTTACGAGAGCACTACAGTGACGCTCAAGGCGGAATGCGTCACAACAAAATACGAATGCACATTGCAATTAAGATGACACTTACGGTTACGGCGACCGCGGACATCAGACATGTAACAAAAACGGCCATAACACGTCAGTGTAATTAATAAAATAATTCGTGATGCTATACAAGAACGGCTGTCGCGACATAGCGACATGGCTGGCACTTCACTCAACTTGGACGCACACTTGGTCAAGGCAGAAGACGGGACATGACATGTGAATATATTATTATCATGTAGATGTCGTTGATTATGACATCTTGGCTAGGTGCAACGGCGGGTTCGTTTTAGTCCAAATCAGCGGTGACGAGTGTATCACCAGCTAAAGTCGTATGCACCACAGTCCACAATGCCTGCAGACCGGCGGTGAAATCACGACTTTCCAACTTGATTTTAGTCGGGCCTGCATATTTCAGCTCATTAAAAACTATTAATGCATCCAGTTGACGGAGGACAGTGACCGGATCTTGAATTCGGACGAAATATTATTGTGAATCCACTGCGATATTATTTTTGGGCATGTATGTTATTATGTTAATGTATTATAAGAGCATTATGGTTTAAACTGTAGAATGGAATACATTATTCCGCAGTGTTCGTTATCACAATAATACTAAAATAATATAATTTAAAGTAGAAGGATTGTATTTTGATTATCCAAATTGGGTTTATCTTTTTATGTGAACGACGATCTATGCGTTGAAGCAAAAAAAAAAAATTTGAAATTTTTAATATTTTTTTCACTTTTGAATTGCGGTGACATTAATGTTTATATTAGCACTGTACTATCCATTGAGAGTTCGGACACACTTTAAGACTGAATCATTTGATCCACCGCACCACCAAGTTTGTGGCACCAACACGTTCTTTTGTTCTGCGGTATTTATGCTTGGTAGCTTGTGCTTAAGGTCGGTCGGCGATGGTTTAAGGGGCACTCAACGATAATATACCATGTTGTTTTCAAATGTGGGTAATATTATTTTTGATTTATTAATAGTATTACTATTATTACGAAACATAATACATAATTTTCAAATGAATTATTGTATTTTTAATTGTATTTAAAAAAAAA
>NW_019101176.1:0-14392 GCF_001856785.1 Myzus persicae | reverse complement strand
TTACAACGAACATTGAATTTTTGATACGTTTCAAAATATTGTTTTAGATCAATTATTTTAAAAATGTTGTCATATTTTGACCAAGGTAGGCGATAGGTTTTACAAGTGCCATCAGTGATCGAAGATTGTCCATCGTCAATTTCGTTCAAATCTGCAATTACAATGTTTTTCGAATCAAACTTATTATTTAAGAACAACGGAAAAGACACAATGTAATAATAATATATTATGCAATATA
Organism: Myzus persicae; assembly: GCF_001856785.1. Taxonomy (NCBI): domain Eukaryota; kingdom Metazoa; phylum Arthropoda; class Insecta; order Hemiptera; family Aphididae; genus Myzus; species Myzus persicae. The sequence goes on along the minus strand of NW_019101176.1, from coordinate 14,154 downwards.
CATATTACCTACTATAAAATATTTTGTATAGAAATAATATTCAAAAGCAATTTCTATGATTGAAAAGTAATGAAATTATTTTTAAAATTTAATTGGAAAAAATGTACCTATTCCGAATACTGTACTCAAAATACTTATAAAAAGTATTCAAAATACCGGGTTGAATACTTTCAAAAAAAAGTACTTAACAAGTATTCCGAATACTACCCAAGTCTGAGTCTGCCCAAAATGGTGATGACAGATACACACAGAAAAAAATATAAAAACTTTTTTTTGCCCTCATGTGAATATAGTAAAAGTTACGCCTATGCCGGTGAGGGACTTGGATCCGCTTTTACCCAAGTGCACGTTGTAATACACAGAATATAATCAAGCGTAAATAATGCACGATTGCACTTCCTACTGCATGTGCGATATTACATTATAATCTAACGTCGGACGGATTACTATTTTAATATTATAAATGTATAATAACACGGTCATCCAATCGCGGTCGGCAAAGAGCGTGTGGTGTGGCCCTCAAAAATATGGTAACAAAAACGCGCAGTTCGTCGCAAAAACAAGGAATGCCTCGTAGTAATTTAATAATTTGTTTTTCGTTTATGTAACTACTAACCAATATTTAAATAATTAAATGTAATATGTTGTACTATGTTACAATATGTATGATGTATCGTGATACGAGGGCAGATATTAGGCTGACAGTCTGACACCCTCGAATGAAACAAAACGCCCAGGATACATCTGCAGAAGAATATATTGAACGACATTCAACAATTCGGGCAATGGTCGGAGTCCGATCGGCAGCTGCCAAGGAAATCTAGGTGGGCCACTCAAAATATGGGCCAGTTATGAGTGTTAAGCGGTAACTTTTTCTTTTTATGATAGGTAATGAGAAATGAGTACAAACATAAGTATAGAAATATATAATTTAATGAAACTCAGTGGGCCGATACCATGACTATCCTGTTACACCGTGACCGACTCGACAAAAGACGAAAACGCAACACGACAGTTGAATACCACCACTAAACCATGGTATACAGGATGCGTGAACGGAAAAGGGCGGATTTTACTTGTCACTACATAACAACGGCGTGCAAGAACACAGCGATACGGAACGCAAACAAACGTGACATACCACATACAAGCCTAAAAATGTATAATTTTTCGAGAGCACTACAGTGACGCTCAAGGCGGAATGCGTCACAACAAAGTACGAATGCACATTGAAATTAAGATGACACTTACGGTTACGGCGACCGCGGACATCAGACATGTAACAAAAACGGCCATAAAACGTCAGTGTAATTAATAAAATAATTCGTGATGCTATACAAGAACGGCTGTCGCGACATAGCGACATGGCTGGCACTTCACTCAACTTGGACGCACACTTGGTCAAGGCAGAAGACGGGACATGACATGTGAATATATTATTATTATGTAGATGTCGTTGATAATGACAAGTCATCTTGGCCAGGTGCAACGGCGGGTTCGTTCTAGTCCAAATCCGCGGTGACGAGTGTATCACCATCTAAAGTCATATGCACCACAGTCCACAATGCCTATAGACCGGCGGTGAAATCACGACTTTCCAACTTGATTTTAGTCGGGCCTGCATATTTCAGCTCATTAAAAACTATTAATGCATCCAGTTGGTGGAGGACAATGACCGGATCTCGAATTCGAACGAAATATTATTGTGAATCCACTGCGATATTATTTTTGGTCATGTATGTTAATGTATTATAAGAGCATTATGGTTATTAAACTGTAGAATGGAATACATTATTCCGCAGTGTTCGTTGTCACAATAATACTAAAATAATATAATTTAAAGTAGAAGGATTGTATTTTGATTATCCAAATTGGATATTTTTGTGTGATCCATGCGTTGATGCAAAAAAAATTTGAAATTTGAAATTTTTTTTTCACTTTTGAATTGCGGTGACATTAATGTTTATATTAGCACTGTACTATCCATTGAGAGTTCGGACACACTTTAAGACTGGATCATTTGATCCACCGCACCACCAAGTTTTTGGCACCAACACGTTCTTTTGTTCTGCGGTATTTATGCTTGGTAGCTTGTGCTTAAGGTCGGTCGGCGATGGTTTAAGGGGTACTCAACGATAATATACCATGTTGTTTTCAAATGTGGATGATATTATTTTTGATTTATTAATAGTATTACTATTATTACGAAACATAATACATAATTTTCAAATGAATTATTGTATTTTTAATTGTATTAAAAAAAAAATGTTAGCCACTTACGTTACGACTTGGGCTACCGTATGATACCGGCAGCTAACAACTGATCTTTATACGTCTTTGTTGGTCTTAGTTTCCGATTCTCCAGGTATTTTGTGTGAGATGAGGCTTTCAGGGGGGAAGATGTTCGAACACGAAACTGTTATTCCTTAAATAGCGCGGTGGGCCTTGATGTTTCAAATAGAAGTCCTGTTCCTCCTAGCGAAATCCTGGTGCGAATCACCAAGTTCACCGGTGGCGTGCCACCAGCTCAGTTGTCTATTATGTCTAATTGTCTTTTTCCTGAACCGAACACGATGTATTGTTCGTTAACCACCCATGAAAACATGGTGTAGTCACGAGATTCGTGTTTATGTAGTTGCTATGATCAGTGGGCATTAACGACTCATAAGCGAGTAGTCGAGTTTTTGTTTTCCATCTTAGGGGAATTCTTGAGCGTAAAATACTAAAATGGTACAAGCAGCGCATTCTAACGATGAACTATAGAGACATTTTATTTCGCCCTGATGATTTAGTATAATCACTACATCGCAGCGCTACACGATTTAATTTTCACAAATCGTATTTTATTGTCCTTACCATTGATCTAATTTTTTAATGACCCAAACAGTGCACTGAAAAAATTCGAAATAACCTAAAAACCTTAAAAAATGATCAAAAAATGTAATTCAAAAATAAATATTATTATTTATTATTACTTATTATTCATTCATTTTTTATACTACACAAAAAAGGTAAACATTTATTTTAAGAAGTAAATAAAAAAATTATATTTAAATTTGAGTTGACTTGAGAGTTTAATTAATTATATTATTTTTTCTATTCATACCCATTTTGCCAAATCCCAATTCGCTGACAACTCAGTTTGCCTACAAAAATACCAGTTTTAAAATACTTTTGATATTATTCTGTTAATAAAGTTTCAATTTTCCCGATTCGCCGACAGGTGACAATAATTTTATAGAAAACGGGTGAAACAGCGATGATATTATGGTATGTTGTCGATAAAAGTTTAAAGATACTATTTTTATAAGAGTACTATAGGTATTAATCTTATATTATTTACCATCAATTGTTCTTATTGTTCTTTTTTTATGTAACAGAACGAATAAAAACTAATGAACCAAAAAAAACCATAGGTACTAATTGAAATTACCTATGGGTACAACACACATTAAAAAACCTTAAAATAAATAAAAGTTAGGTTAAATACACAATATAAATGTAATATTTGTAAAAATGAGCTTAAAAATACAAAAAATGCAAAATAAAAATTATATATTCTAAATTGTTATACCACGAAACAAATTTTGTTTTTGGTTTAAACTGTATACGAGTTTAAGAAATAAACAAAAAGGAAAAGCCATCAAAATCTTAGTTCAGTAATGAGTCATTAGTCATTGTAGATAGAACTAATAAAAGGCAAAACAATTGCTATAGCTATCAACGAAATATTATTGATTATTTTATTATTATTTTTACTTATCGTATTATATTTTTAATTTGGCCGTCCAGTGTCAACGACTTGTAGCAGTCGTCAACATCAATATGTAGACTTAAAAAAAATAAATAAGACAAATCAATGTTAGGGGTGTAAAAATTGTATCTTATATTATTATCTTGACTGCCGACGGGGAAATGAAAACTGCATCAAGTAAAAATTATGTTCCAGAAATTGATCTTTACCCAATCGAAATTGTACCAATGTCCAAGTTTGTTGCAAGGTGGTGTGCACGAAAGACAACAACAAGATTTTCAGTGAACTGTCAGACCAGGACGCCGTACGGCGATCGAGACATGTTCTCGTTAGGCCGCAACTTCCTGCTTTTCAGCAGGCAATACTGTCAACGGAGCAAGATGATATGATCAACGGTGAAAACTATGACATGCAGGCATGCAGCAACGGGTATACGAGCAAGATCAGGTAAAGCAATAACGCTTTCGAACACGGAACACTTTTGCATTTTTGCTGCCAGCACTTATCATTAAGACTCCTTCAAACTGCGCGCCGGGCGTAGAAACTTCAATGAACGCTCGCTATTCCTCATAGCGAGCCATCGAGTTCACCGGTTGTCTTGCCGCCGGCTCGGTTGTTTAATTGTGCGTGCCGCCGTGAAAATCTCGTGTGATCCCGAGACTTGTGTTTTTTTCGTTGCTTTGAGGTTGCTGCTCGAGGTTGACCACAACGCAGCGTCGCGTACGTTCACCGCGTGAGTGCCTCCGCAATACTTCGTGTGATCACGATATGTGATAATATCGTATCTGTCATTGTTGTGATCAGCCGACGTACCCAATTTGTCAAAATACCTACTCATCAATTATTGCGCGGGCCATCAGGTTTTGCCGGTTTTAGTTTCCGTCGTGGTGTTCCGGGAAGTGCCGCCGACTTGTGTGGTATACTGGTATATACTCGCGGTATCCACTCATCGAGCAGCCGCAGTGGTTTCCTCTCGTAGACCGAAGTCCGAGATAAACAAGAAGCCGCCTATCCGCTGTCGCCGTTCCAGCGAGGTACCACCACTACTCACTAGTGACTAGTGATGGCTATTGCCGTGGTCAAGGTCATATGATTTATATAAAGTTCTCCTCTTGTTCAGTGGAGCACACCAAATTGTATTTTATATGAAGTCGTCGCCGTAGTATTTAGTTCTTATTAAGGATTATTGTTTGGTTTTGAGTAATGTCATTATCGTAATATAATGTTTGGAACACAATATGTACAACGATAAAATATCATTGTGTACGTCATTATATCAACGTTTACAATTAAAATGGTTTTGGGCATAGGTGCGAGCACGGCGGAAGCAGAGGCAGCATATGCTGCCCCAGGATTTTTTTTGGGGCTGCCGCGGCCTGCAAATATTGAATAATAGACCACGCTAAAATTATATTTCCACAAATAATGACCATTGTAGATAAAAAAAAGTTGTATTTTATTGTTTTGGTTGAATATAGATAAATATATTTTGATTAAAGAATTTACTAGTATAAAACTAATAGACCTGTAGTTTACTATAAAAAAAAATAGCCATGATTTCAAATCAAAAAAGTCTATGAATATTAATAAAAGCTATTATTATTTAAAAAAAATTAATAAACACCTTCAGTTTTGTACCTACAGATTCTGTGTAATTATTTTAAAAGTATATATTTTATATTGTTATTAATGTTTGTTTATTTTATTATATTATAAATAATAAATATTAACAATTAAGTGGAAAAGAACACCTTTAATGGGATTAGGTCTTACTGTAAAACTTTTTATACAAAAATAAATAGCCAATACAATTTTAATATTGATACCCGATATTAAAAAAAGTAAAGTTATCGGCCGGTATTTATGGTGAATTTGAAGAATGGGCCGAATCAATCTCTTGCTGCCCCTGAAACCGGAGGCTGCGCACGCCTATGGTTTTGTGTAATCCTTCTCCACTCTAATTCTCATTCCTCAACAAATTCGTGAGTGGTTGTCGGTAACCCCAACAATTGTAGAATCGTAGGAAATGTTGTAACACTCTCAATTCTTATAATACTGCATGCATGTACTTATAATTAACTTACTTTGTTAGCTTATTTGGTACTATTCAATTTGTATTATAATTTGACTGACAATTATTTTTGATTAAAATAATAAACATAATGTAGATACATAAATAATAATATAAAGGAAGCTTGTGTTCCATATTCAATGTTCCTTAAAACGGTATATTTAACGCAGTCTAGCAGTGAACAAGAGAGGTTTTATTTTGATGTTGATGTTTCAATATAGGCACCACACGAAATATTTTTCACACATTTTATTTTATACTCATTAGTCACTTAATCCAAGACGCAATCGGGTTAATAGTCACTAAGAAAGTAGATTACTAATTGTTATGTGCAACTAATTCATTAGCAGTTAGAAGTTATTATACAGCATTATACTAACATAACATATTACATATTATTAATTAATATAAAAATTAAAATAATCCAATACTGTAGGCAAAAGTTTTGAGAAACATGGTAAAAACATTTCTGTTATTTTTCTTGAGAAAATAATATTTTATATGGATTTATTTTAGTAGATTAGATAGACATAATATTATATGACATTCAATTGCTATTTGATACAAAACAATTAATATTTGTTAAATTATTAATAAATTGGGATGTGAATTGTTTATAGTTTATATTTTTGATAATCGTGTAAAGTAAAATAATTGTATTCGCTTCACAGATCTTTCAATAAAATTGTTTATTACAATTTAGGAAATTAAAATGAACGCAGTCGATTTAACCTAAAACCTAACCTAACCTAACCTAAAAATAAAAATGGGAAGGGGACATGGGCGCCCGTAGGCAAATGAATTTTGTGAATCAAAAAAAAAAAATATAAAAAAATGTGCATTAAAAACAAACATTAAAGACTGCAGTCTATAATATCAGTATGCCTAAATACATAGCTTTATTTGCAATAATTAAATTATGAGAAAATGAATAAGTATAAAGGACCAGCTGGTTATCAAAATTTTAAAATGTTATTTAAAAGTCATCCAGATTCAATTTTAAAAATAAAAATTAAAAGGGGGACATAGGCGCCCGTAGGCAAATGCATTTTGAGAATCAAAAAACAAAAAAATATAAAAAAGATTTGCATTTAAAACAAACATTAAACTATTAAAGACTGCTGACTATAATATCAGTATGCCTAAAGTCAAAGCTTTATTTACAATAATTACATTTTGGTAAAATAAATATGTGTAAGGAACAAACTGGTTATCAAAATTGAAAAAGGTATTTAAGTCATCGATAATTCAATTTTCAAAATTCAAATAAAAATGGGAAGGGGGACATGGGCGCCCGCAGGCAAATGCATTTTGAGAATCAAAATAAAAAAAATAAGATAAAAGTTGCATTAAAAACAATCAATAAAGACTGCAGTCCATAATATCAGTATGCCTAAATACATAGCTTTATTTGCAATAATTAAATTATGAGAAAATGAATATGTATAAGGAACCAGCTGGTTATCAAAATTTAAAAAATGTGAATAAAAAGCTGAACTAGAGTTAAGTTATAAAAAAAAAATTTGAAGGGGGCCATGGGAGCCCGCAGGCAAATGCATTTTGAGAATCAAAAAAGAAAAATATAAAAAAAAAATCAAATAGGATTCAATTTTAAAAATAAAAATGGAAAAGGGGACATAGGCGCCAGCAAGTTAATGCATTTTGAGATTCAAAAAATAATAATTATAAAAATATGGGATATTTTTTAATTTTAAAAATAAAAATGGGTGGGTATGGTTGCGCACGGGCAAATGAATTTTAAAAATTAAAAAAAAAATGTTTATCGAAAATTGTGAATTAAAAAAAATATTAAAGACTGCAGTCTACAATATCAGTATTCCTAAACAGCTAGTATAATGTACAATAATTTTATTATATCATGAGAAAATGAATATTTTAAGGAACCAGCTGGTTATCAATATTTAAAAAATTCATAGAATTCAATTCTAAAATTAAAAATGGGAAGAGGGACGTGGGCGCCTGCAGGTAAATGGATATTAAGAATCAATAAAAAAAAGTTATGAAAATATGTGCATTTAAAACAAATATTAAAGACTGCAGTCGACAATATCAGTTTTCCTAAACTCAAAGTTCTATTAACAATAATTAGATTAAGAAACAAAGAATATTTATGGGGCACTAACTGGTTATGAAAATTTAAAAAATGTTTTTAAATAACATAACTAGAATTAAATTAAAGAAAAATAAATTTGAAAGGGGGCATGGGCGCCCTCGGGCAAATTAATTTTAAGAAACAAAAAAAAAACTATATCACTATGCCTAAACTCGTAGCTTTATTTGCGATAATTAGATAATGAAACAATGCATTTTTATAAGGAACAAACTTGTTATCAAAATTAAAAAAAAATTTTTAAAAAATTGAACTAGATTCAAATTATTGAACAAAATATTTGAAGGGGGGCATGGGCGCCCGCAGGCAAATGAATTTTAAGAATCAAAATAAAAAAAATTATAAAAAAATATGATAGAATTTAAATTTAAAAATAAAAATGGGAAGGGGGCATGGGCGCCCGCAGGCAAATAGATTTTAAGAATCAAAAAAAAAAAAATAAGTATGAAAAAATATACATTAAAAACAAATATTGAAGACTGCAGTCTACAATATCAGTATTCCTAAACTCCTAGTATAATGTACAATAATTTTATTATATCGTGAGAAAATGAATATTTTAAGGAACCAGCTGTTTATCAATATTTAAAAAATGTGAATAAAAAATTGAACTAGAATTCAATTTTAAAAATAAAAATGCGAAGGGAAGCATGGGCGCCTGCGGGCAAATGCGTTTGGAGAATCAAAAAAAAAAAAAAATGTAAGGAAAAAAGTGAAAAAATATGATCAGAGTTTTATCGAATTTACCTCAGTACAATAAAATCATGTGTTAATTGAATGATAGTTGTTATTGATACAAGACATTAATGTGAACGATTCCTAAGTTCTATTTTACGTTAAAGTTTTTTTTTACTTAAATAATTTAATGTTGAATTAAAATTATATTGTGTTTTAAACTGTTACTAGCATACATTTTGAAAAAGTACACTAAAAATTCAAATATAAGAATATTTAAATTTTTGTTTTGTTCTTAGTAAATGTGTTTTAAAAAATAGATTAAGTGCAATTGGGAAAGAAGTGAGTGGAAAATTTATTTTAACTTCTAAGACAATATAATTTTAATTTACTAAACTATATTTTTAATTAAAACACATAAATAAATAAATACTGAAAACCTTACAATAACTCCACATACCGTCAACACTCATTATTTCTTAATAATTATTTTGTTATATTTTTTGATAAATTAGACTTTTTAAATCAGTTTTTATAATTTTTTGTGATAGACAAATCACTAATTAGTGTTGACTGTATTGAAGTTATTATTAATTATATGTACTGGTACAACGCTAGCCGACTGGCTTTAAAACAGTGAATACAAATTATGGTACTTAAAATTATGTTTTCCTTTAGCCTTAAGTTTAGATGACCAATTGTCAGGAAAACTTTATAAATAATAATAAAAAATAAAAAAAAAAAAAAAAAAAAAAAAAATTTNTTGGTAATATTTAAATATTTTCTTTCATTGTTATGCTTATACAATATCGAATACCTTGGTAGTTAGTAGGAAAGGATCATTGCAATGCACTCGACCCGGGATGATAGTATACTACCGCTAGCGTACTATCATCACCACAGCTTCAACTCTCCATAGCCCTTAGGCGTACTAACCTTTTCATGACTTATTTAACCCTCTGTTTTAACAACATAGTCGCGCGAGTTGGGCAGTATGGGGGGTGCTAGTTTAATCACTCCCGTTTGGCGCGCGACTAACAGAGGGTTATGTGGGACCCTTAGAATAAAAACATCTTTATTTGGTTTTCTTTTTTTGTGTCAAGTTGAACTTTTTTTTTTTTTTATGATACACACAGCCGAAGCAATGGCAATATCATTTGCCCTAGACCTCATTTAAACAAATTGCATACATAAACCAGTAATCCTTAACGACTCACTTAGTACCTTGAGGAGTATTGAAAACATCTCCAATCCAAATGAGATCGCCAGAAAAATCCAGAACCAAATCTACAACCTTACACACACCGGCTACTCAATCACCTTAATATGGATATACCCAGTCACAATCAAATTCCGGGAAACGAAAGGGCTGACGAAAAAGCACGCCAAGCAATAAACTCCACTAATTCCATTAGACTTAATTATTTTACCCTACACGACGCCAAATTCATAACCAGAATAATATCAAACAACATATTATGGCAACGGGCATGGAAACAAGATACCTCAAAATTAACACATGGCCCTCTCCGCCAGACTTCTCAAGAAAAATGGAAACCGCGATCAATAGAATTCGTTTAGGACACACATCGATAACACACCAGTGTCTGATGAAGAAAAAAGACTATGTGCCAGCTGCGGTACTCCCCTCTCAATGAATCACATTTTTACTGAATGCCTTTCATATGAGACGGAGAGACAAGAAGCAGGCACATCAATCATTTTATCAGAAGCCCTCCACCCGGACAACATAAAACACGTTATAATATTTATCTTTAAATCATACCTTATTAATAATATTTAGGCTGGTGAAGTGGCCGAGTCGACCATGTAATGAGATAAAACAGAGCGACCAACTACGTGGAGCACTTAAATTTTATTCATCAACAACGACCAATATCGATGGCCGCGTCGCGAGATCAATTTATCAACAGCACGCGGTTGCCGTACGAGAATCCAGATAGCGCCGACCGACGTATGATTATCCGACCGCGCTCCATCCACAGGGAAACTAAGTGTTCCTAACGAAAGCTATACAACACAAGTTTGAGGGTTGTATATTCAGAATCAGCGACTTATAAACTATAAGTTTGTTACTCTCAAATACGTAGCACCCACAAGGCGCCAACAGAACGAAGAAAAGCATAACATGATATTTCAGTCGGATCGGCAAACATCGAACCACAGAAATACAGGCCGCTCGCCGCCCAATTGCTACAGTCGCTGCCAGAGTTATTGAGATGGCGGCGGCGGCGGCGCGATAACGGAAAAACAGTGGTGTTCCGTATATCACTATTATTACCCAAATTCATCAATAAACCAACTACTGTTAGAATAAATATTTTACGATATTGATTTAAAATCAAATATTAAAGGAATAAACTCCACTTCTGCCATTAGACTTAATTAGTTTACCCTAAACGACGCTAAATTCATAACCAGAATAATATCAAACAACATATGGCAACGGGCATGAAAACAAGGTACCTTGTACAACGTACAACAGAACGAAGAAAAGCATAACACGATTTTTTAATCGGACTGGCAAGCATCGAACCACAGAAATACAGGCCGCTCGCCGTCGAACCGTCACTCACCCTCTCCCCGCTGAGTATAGGGACTGGTGAGCCGGACGATACTAATATCATAGAACACTATAGAAGCGGCACTCGATCAGCTGATTGTGGTCTTGTTTACCTATGATCTGAAGTCTGCACCTCCGAAAAACACGGAAACCCCGTATTGCATTTAAACCAGATTGAACAATTTTGAATGTACACTCGTAAGAGTACAAATCTAAATACTGTATGCCAAATATTCATTTGTTTGTATTGTAAATCACGTATGGAAATAAACGTTGAATAATATAATTTTATTACAAAATAAAATACAGCGTTTCAATTTTCATTACAACCAAAGCATCGGTTGCGACGCACACCGTACCGGGTCAAATGTCGGTCACGGGCTTAAGTTCAATAAAAAAAAAAAACCGGAAAAAGTATATATACGGGTGCGTTTGGACAGATCACAATTCACAACAGTCTTCTTTTAAATCTCAAAATCAACACATAATTTCGTTGGAGTATCGAGACCGAAGAAAGAAGAACAACAAATAACAGCAGTCATCAAATAAACCCGTGAACACGAGGCGGCAAATTGCAGCAGCTATACGGCGAAGTAAACCTGCAGCAATACTCAAGTGGCACAGGGCGCGAGCTACGAAGCAGCCAGAAGCTGAGATAAAGAAAGACGTGTCGGCATTCCGAACAAACTATAAACCTGGACTTACGGCAGTAACGGGTGACTACCAGCGATTCTCCTCATTTACCGCTGATAGACACACAGTCGATCTACCATCGAGACTGCCAAATAAGTCCTTTTTAGGACTAATAATAATAGCACACCCGGCGTGCCTATTCAGGCGTTCCTCACGAGCTGCATTAACAGACCGAGACTTACGCAAGACCGTGGAACAGATATCGCAGGCTCATCCCTATTGTACAATAAGTCTAGAAGAAGTGCTAAAAAAAAAATAAAAAAACATTGTTTTTATAGTCGCACCTCTACGGGTCCGATACTCAAGCCAACCGTGCGGCCCGGATTAAATTTCCCTCTGCCTAATTGTACATACATTTGTGATATAAGAATAAACCATACGTGATACTACAAAATTGTATTAAAAATAATTTATAAAGAATAGGTCACCGAATACCGTTTCAAACCATCAACTAGAAACGCAGAAGTAGAAGCAATGTTATCAAAATGCATTGATTGATTTGAGGTACAAGAGGAGGCAAATGCAACGCAAGTCTTACTTCTTTGTAAAATACGAAACATGGCAGCTCAAAAAGCTCGTGAATCAAAAAAACAGAAGATGACAGATTATTTTGTTTAATATTTTTTAGAATGGTATTCTTTATGTTATTATATAGGCATTATATATTATTAGTATTTATTATTCATTATTATTTATTATTTATTATTATTCTATTATTGTTATATTTATTATTTTTGTCTGAAAATTACGTTGCAAAATATATAGGATTATTGAAAAATTGTTTTATATTATTGTATTTCTGTTAACCGTCTATATTCGATTAACCGTCATTGCACCGGTCCCGACATTGACGGTTAATCGAGTTTCCACTGTAGTCAGTATTAATATTTTATACGCATGTTGGCCCCGTGTTACAAGTGCTCATTAATGTCAGCAGATCTCATTTAGCAATGAAAGTTTTAATATTAGAATGATTATTATTATTTGGAAACAACGGAGATGAATGATAACTGGATAACTGATAACTGAAATTTGATATGTTTCTCACTCGTAGGACACATTTGAACAATTGGAGACTACACATTCAGATGAAATGTCTTTCTTAAAGCAACAAATTTGTATTAATTATTTAAAAATCATACGTTTTATAACAATTCTAGGAAGATTTCTAGATTCGAAGCAACTGAATAACGTATTGAAATAATTTTATTTTGGAATTATTTGAGAATTATCTGGATGATAAACTTTCTCCCTTTCCTCTGCCAATAACTGACACCACTAAAATAATCGTAATTGTTAGCGGTTCTATTAAATCTATAATTATTATAAAAAATTTGGATTTTTTTTGTCTAAAGTATCGTAAAACAAGGACAATCAACATTTTTTGCAGGGGTCACGGTTGTAAAACGTATATATGTGGAGCTAGGATTTGTCACTAAACATCCAGGTGGTCACCCATCCGGATGCTAGCTACGCCGGCCGATGATTGACACCCCTAAGGGACTTCAGCCAATCACCGAGCCACAACAAGCCCCAACTGCATTCTTTTTATTTTGTATTAATTGAATATTACATATTATTTTGTATGACAATTTGATTGTAAATAAACCATGCACTATGGATAACAGCATCTTTTTTAGACGTCACAGTTGGGTTCGAGTAACACGTGTGTATGCGGAGCAAGGATTAGTCACTAGTCCATGTGTCAGAGATTTTGGTGTTAATGATGTCGAGCAACTCTGAGGATGTAGTTAGGTTTATTTTTAAGGCATTATGAGGAAGTGTGGCTTCATTTGCGGATTTATCTGCTCTTTCGTTGCCAGAAATTCCGACGTGAGAGGGGACCCACATGTAAGAGAAAGTTTTGTTAGAGATAGATATCAGTTTTTGGATGTGTTGTACTAGTTCATTATTGGAGTATGGATTTGAGATAGATATTAAAGCACTCAAAGAGTCGCCTATGATTTTGAAAGAATCTGAATTTGAGGAGGAGGCGATTTTTAGGCCATTTTCATGGCATAAGTTTCTGCTGTGTAGATATTGGTGGTAGGAGGAAGAGAGAATTTATGATTTTCATGACTTATGATTGTTGCAAAACCCACTCCATTAGAACTTTTGGATGCATCAGTGTATATGTGTGTACTGTAAATAAAAATGGGAAGGGGATTATGGGCCCCCGCAGGAAAATGAATTGTAAGAATCAAAATAAAAAAAATTATAAAAAATTATGATAGAATATAAATTTA
>NW_019101175.1:0-14395 GCF_001856785.1 Myzus persicae | reverse complement strand
CGAGTTGAACGAATCATCCATAACTGTCAATAAAATAAAACAATCTGGAGTATTTATAAGAAAAAAATGGATTTAATTGAACAGCAAGATAAATTAGATATTATAAATGTAGATGTACAAATGATGAAAAGGTTATCAAGACATGGATCGTTACTACCTGATACTATAAGGTCAATACTCGTTGGCCCTAGTTCATCAGGAAAAACAAATATAATGTACAATCTGATCACTCATGAAAACGGGTTAAGATTTGAAAATTTTAAATTATACTCTAAAACCTCTAATCAGGAAAAATATATTTTATTAAAAAAAATAATAGATGATCTACAAGGTGCTAATTTATTTATATTTTCAAGCGCTGATAAAGTTATAAAACCAAACTTAACTAAGAAAAATTCCATCATTATTTTTGATGATGTAATATGTGGTCCACAATCTGTAATTAGAGACTACTTTAGCATCGGCAGGCATTCGGGTGCTAGCTCCGTATTTTATTTAGCAAAAACGTAAGTAGTATAAAAAGGACAGTTCTGATGCCTCAACCCCCAACCCTCAACCGCCGCCGCCCGATCGCTTACGTGTGTGACGTAAATTTACCCCCACTACCGACGCCGCCGCCCGTTCAGGAACGTAACCAACATATTATATCTTATCTATACAACATCTGATTTGTTATCAGATACGTTATCATCTCATTATCAAGTTATCACCTTCGTATTATAGTACACTAATATATATTTTCGCGCATGCGCACGGGAAAACGTATGCACGCACGCACGTGCGAAACATATCACATATCACCAACGTATTTCCATATTATCGTAATCAGCGAGTTATCAGCTATCGTAATCAACTTATTATCATATTACCGTAAATGCATCACATTATTGCACACACCATAATATTATTATTGGGTCTATTATTTGGTTTAATAAATAATGAAAAAATTCTTTGGAGAGATTCGAACTCTCGATCTCCATCTTACATTCTGGCGCCTTAACCAACTAGGGCACAAAGCCATTATACCAAAACATATGATTCCTAACATAATAAATAGCTGTACGAATATCTGCTACTTATAAAAATATTAATCTGGAATATATTATTATATACAACGATATGGGGAAACAAATTACACATCATTAAGTTACACACCATATTATTGTAAACACATGTCGATGTAATAGCTGGTCGATACATTTGTGTATCGTGAATGTATGCTACACCGGCAACATATACTTTTTTTTTATATAGTTAATAATACATTTAAGAATAATATACTTGTACAATCTTTTTGAATATACATTCAACGACGTGTGTGTCTTGACAAACCCTAACTATTGCTAACAATAACATTCCTCAACAAGTATTGAGACTGCACATGTTTAGGATTATATTTCTTATATTTTGTCCTTCCATCACGTTATACGGCAGGTGATGTTATTTAACTATAACAATAACATTCTTCATCAAGGGTTGAGACTGCATATGTATAACCTTTTAGGTTCACAACACTTAAATTTTGACCACTTATCACGAATATTGCAGGTGTTGTTATTCATTTCCCCCCTTCTATTTTCAATGATGT
Organism: Myzus persicae; assembly: GCF_001856785.1. Lineage (NCBI taxonomy): Eukaryota > Metazoa > Arthropoda > Insecta > Hemiptera > Aphididae > Myzus > Myzus persicae. The sequence continues at coordinate 12,807 of NW_019101175.1, read as the reverse complement.
ATGCACCCCCACCAAATAATGACTCAAATCGTTGGACGCTTGGCTCCTGGAAGAGCGGACATTCATTCAATGTGTTCACAGTCTTATGCTATACTCCACGTACATTTTTATTTCTCATTAGTGTTTTTATTTTTTTTTCAAGTCTTAATACATTTCCAGTGTTTATTTTTATAAGTTTTTTAAATCATCCATAACATGGCCGGTTCAATCACAGATAATATTGCCATATACAAAAAGAAGACGTTCACATACGTTCCTCCGTCTTCTCCGGGTGTAGAATACTTTTGAAGCGCTCAGATCTAATACTGCTTCAGAAATTAGAATGGAGTATTTCTGCAAGTATAGAGGAAAAAGTTGTATTCATCAAACCTAAAATTATCAAAGAGATGAATCAATATTGAGACTATTTGGCTAAAAAAATTTTACAAGTGGATGCTCCGAAACCTAAAAATGTGCATGAAATGCGAATTTTTATTAATTACGAAGAAGACAGACAGAGCAGTCAAAATAAATACCTCAGTCAAATCAAGATGTTTGCGTCTACACAATTAGCTGAACTCTGTATGACTCGATTGAAGACACAAAACTCACAAGTGGTAATTCAAATATATTTATTATTTCATAATATATAAAATATTTAATACTTTTTATTTGATTTTAGCCATATGACATGAATTTCAGAAATTGTTCATCATTGTCACCAAGCTTTTCTCCTTCAACTTTCAACTTATACGGCGATTCATCTGCATGTGATGGATTTGATCATTCGGGGAATGATATTGTAGCTAAGGTAATTTATAAAATACATATTTTTTAAGCAAAAATTAATATTTATTTTATTCAGGTGTTTGATCAAATAGATGGATCACTGATACCCGCAGACGAGATTCTTAGTTCACAATCGGTGGACGAAAATGACGGGCCAGATTTTTACAATCGATCCAGGTCACTTTCACCATATTATATGTTAAGAACACCACCATCGTCTCAAGCAACTCACATTGAACCTACAGCGCCATTTTGCAATCGCTCGCAATCAACATACGCTCATTACCCAACACCGTTGAGTAAAGTATAAGGGTGGTGTCACACTACGACGGTTACGCCGCACGGCGAAACCGTCGACGTCGAACCGTCTGAAACATACTAGTGTCACATTACTAAGGTTTTCTCCATCAAAAGAAGGAATAAATAGGTTTTTTAACCCTCACTTTCCAGCCAGTACTCAGTCAGTTTAGACTGAGTTCTTATTGAAGAAACGTGTGTGCTGTTCAGCTTGTGTTGGAAATTAAAATATTTTATAGTATTATTTAAAGTACCTACTGTGATTATTATAAAATATTAAGGTAAGTAATTTTTTAATAAAAAGGTATCCCTGGCTAAAACACCTTAATATTTTACTTATTATTATATAATAGGTATATTATAGCTGGTAACTTTGGCCATTGTAAAATCAATACATTTGTTTAAAATTCTCATTAGTATTTATTACTGAACTCAAAAGATTTAATAATATATTAGTACAATTTTTTTTATGGTCATTTGAAGTTTAAATAAGAATTGTATTTCCCTTGCTTCTTTAAACACGAATACAAATGTTCTTATTTTGTTTAATTTTAGTTGCAACATGCAAAAACCGTTGGAATAATTTGCGAGATATGTATAGAAAAGCATTAAAACGGAATAAAACAACTTCAGGTCAAGCAACAAAAATTATTAAAAAATATAAATATGAAGACCAATTAAATTTTTTGATAGAGTTTTTGCAAGAAAGAGACACTATAACTAATGTATTGTGTAATATTAGTTCAATTTCTGAAGACGAAGAAACTATACAAGGTACTCAAGTGAACATTGAAGACATACAAATGCATAAAGAAAAGCATGAACCGATTTGGAAAAGACCTAAAAGAACTAAAAACCACCAAGAAAAATATGTTGAAACAGAAACAGCGTCATCAACCATAATGAAATACTTGTTAATTGAACCAAATCTTATGTAAGCAAACTGCAGATACTATTTACAACAATGTACCAACTTCGTCAAGCGCAGGAAATCCATGCATAAATGCACATAATTTGTACAACAAGCAATCTACATCATTTTCAGTGTAATCTCCATACACAGGACATTCAAATTCGCTATCTCCCCAAATGCAAGTTGAAATGCCATTACATACATTCACATCAAATTCAAACTAGAATCAATATGATTATTAATATTTTTTTTTTCTTTAATAATTTGTTCACGCAATACCTATAATTTTAAGTTTATAAAACTTTTTTTAAGTTAAAAAATTGTTTTTCTCTGATTAATTTTGTGATTTATTACACAATAGATACATCATACATATTTTAGTTTTCTATACTTAGCTAACAATAAATAATTTGTTAAGTAAAATCAAATTTTGTAAGTCAATTACCTTAAGCAGACAGCTAATCTTTCTCAGGGAGAAATGGGTTTTCTCCAATAAGTCTCCTACTTTTTTATGTTGGTTTCTATTTTTCCTAGTAGAATATGAAATGAGTACTGAGTCATTCGAAATTATTCATAAAATTTTTGTTCATCATCCACGAGTCCATAATATAAATTTAAAAATTCACCTTGTTGTTCTCTTTTTTTCCATAAATCATGTACCCATTAAGTATGTTTTCTTTTTCTCTTTTTCGAATTTATTTCTTCCTCTTCGTCAAGAATTAATGCAATCATAATTAATTCTTCTTCGCTAAATTTATTCATTTTACTTGTCTTTACAGACTTGTACTTAACAGAAACTTGAAGTTTTAAAATTCAATCACATCTTTTCCCTACGGTTTCAGAGTGAGTACTGATTACTGCTGAAATTATATAACTGATAAACAGTGAAACAACGAATCGGATCGGATCGAATCGTATGTATGTGAATACAACACTCGGAACATCAAAAATCGGAAAGGACCCGGGGGCCTATTCTCAAATCAATCGAAAAGGGTTTTCGATCAAAAGTTGGTCGAAAGCGAACATATTTACGACCAATTCAAAAATCCGTATTCTCAAACAGTTTTCGATCGACGTTTCGACCGTTGTATTCGATTTCTCGTTTCGACTACTATTTACCAATCGTAAACTTGATTTCGACTGATAGTATATTTTTACAGTAGCTACCTACAGTGTTTAAAAACCGATTTACCTGTACAATTTACAACGGTATTGACTGATTTTTTATTTGTTGTTTGTTTTTTTTTTCAAAGCACTTGGGTACCTATAGTTTGTAAAATTACACATTATTGATCATGGCTAATGACGATGTAGATTTTATTATAATGCAACATAATTTAATGCAAACTATGGTATTAAATAATCTACCATTGGATAATGAAGTTCGGCGTTTTATGATGCCAGAGGATACATTTAATGGTAAGTTAAATATGAAATCGAATTTAGTTTACTTCATGGTTGGTCAATAAATTAAGTAACAACTAATTAATAAACTAAGTAAGTAGGTAGGTAGTCCTTAAATATAGGTGGTACAGTACCGATGTCCTATCAACACTTGTCTTGTTTGGTTATATTTCAAAATATTTCCTTGCTCCTAATAATAAATGTTAACTATTATTATTTTTTTTTTCAGTTTTATCTGAAAGACAGTTCATGGGAACATATCGACTAAGTAAAGTCCTTGTTTGAATTCATACTTTAACCCCTTTTATGAAAATCCCCAACACATTAGCAGGAATAAGTGTACAAAAAAAGGTCTTTACATATTAATTTATTAAAGTATTTGCATTACCGACCTATTAGCCATGACCATATACAAATTATAATGTTTAGGTACTTACGGCTTTACGATTTTATGCTAGTGGAAGTTATCAGCAAGACATCGGTGAACATAGAGGTTCAGCGCTTAGTCAAGCGTCTGTCAGTAGATGCCTTAATGAAGTAACTGAAGCTTTAAATAATTCCCAATTTTTAAATAAATATATTCATTTTCCAAGCAATACAAATGAACTAAATGAGGTTCGTCAAGTGTGAGTTTCTCAGAATGGGTGATAATATTGACTTATAGGGATTAATTTTAGTAACTAAATTATTAGATTTTATGAGAAATTTTCTATTCCTGGAGTTATTGGAGCTATTGATGGGACACATATAGCAATCGTTCCTCTTAAATCTGGAGATGAAATTTATCCAGAACATATTTATGTTAACAGAAAATATGATCATATTATTAATACCTAACTCGTAAATTTTAAAATATAAGTACACCCATAATAAATAGATAGGTACATTTTAGAAAGAAATGTTTTATTATTTCATCTATTACTAGTACTATTTATTATAAAAGTATGCATACTATATTACTATGTATATAATATTATATATACCTATTTTTTACTTTTGCAGATATGTGATTCAAATTTAAAAATATTAAATATGTATTCAAGATTTCCAGGAAGTGTTCATGATAGTTATATCTTGCGTTTAAGTCCGATAAATGATTTATTAAAACATTTACATTCAGTAGGACTAACATCTTACTCTTTACTTGGTGATTCGGGGTATAGACTAAAACCATTTAACCATGGTTAATGACTCCATTACTTGAACCACAGGCGAATAGTCCTAAAGCCCGGTATAATGAATGGTTTTGTAAAAGTAGATCAATTATTGAACGCTGCAATGGTGTTTTGAAAATGCGATTTAGGTGTCTTTTGAAACACTGAGTACTTCACTACTCACCAGAAAAGGCTGGAAGCATTATAAATGCTTGTGTAATATTGCATAACATTTGCATATCCAATAACTTGCCAATGGTCAATATTAACGAAACTGATGAATTGATTTTGGGATGGATCATGATTTAAAACCAAACAATATTGTTAACCCAATAAATGCAGAATTAACTGAAGGAAAACGGTACCAACAACAGATTATTAACAGATATATTCAATAAAACAGCATTTTTTTTTTTTCATTAAATATGTAACATCTTAAAAGTAAATAAAATCATTCTTTATTATATAAAAAAATCAACGCTTTGTAACACTTAATTCTTAAATATAACACATTTTCAATAACTACTTGTCTCTATTAAACATTATAAAATTAACATAATTTAACAGAGTATACATATATGTTTAAATAATAATAACAGTATGGGTATCTTCAGTAGATATAAAGAGATATTGATGTATAGGGACATAGTATTTTTAAAAGTATAGGATTAGTAATAGTAACAGTATTAACTATTAGTATTAAGTATGGTATTTTTTACCTAACCTAGATATTTTTTTCCAAGAGCGGCTGCTATTTTTTCTTTGGCAACCGTCATTCTTTCTAACAGCTCAATTTTCGCATCATAATAATTTTTTAAAACAATAGTTCTGTCATCACTTATTTTATTTAGTTTATCAGATGCTTCAATTGATTTTTTCAATATGCCAAGTTTACTGGAAGAAATTAAAAAAAATTTATAATTTATACAAGAATATTTATTATCATAATTATTATGATTTGCAAAAATATTTTATTTACCTATATTTCATCTGTGATTTAATGGTTGGGCTAGTTGTTTCCTCTTTGCCTTCAGCAATACCGAGATCATCAGTATAATCAACATTGTTTGGTCCAGATACAATGTTATCTGGCGTAGACCTACACATTTATATTAGTTATTAAATTATTACCTAGGCAAATTCAAATTATAGTTACTTACAACAAATCATTAGTCATTTTTCGAGACCTCATAACTTCATTGTATCCATAAAAACAAACGATTGGTTCCACTGTGTCTGGATGTCCATTAACAGATACTTCCCCTATAATGGCTAAAATTTGATTTTCTAAATCATCAAGTTCTTCACTTTCATTCATTCCTGCACCTGTTTTTCCAGAATTTTTTTTGATTTCTGCACTTTTGGACTTGGTATTACTTTTTAAATCTATCCCGCACTAAATGTTACAATAAATATTAATTATAATTATAAGTTACAACAATTCATAAATATTGTAGTTAGGTACTTAGCGAGGGGTAAACACCTTGGGGGTAATCAGTGTACAAGGTGATGGTAAGTATAGGGGTAATCATGGGTAATCATAGGTAATCTTTGTAGTGAATCATTTGTAATCATAGGTATAATCATTGAAATCAGTAATCTGGCGTACAAAACTTCTGTCAGGTATTTACTCCTCGGTACTTAGTATAAATAATATATGAAGCTATTAGTAAAAAAAAAAAGTTTTTAGTAATATATATTATAAAGTAATAATTATTATTAAAATGGTTAATACTCATAATAAATATAGAAAATAAATATAAATAAAAAATGAATAGATGTGTCGCCTGAAGTATTATGATAAGTGCGACCGGTTTCAAATTCAAAATTCATAATCAAGTATACCACAGTTAAAACGAGACTCAAAGTTTTCTTAGTTTTTAGTTTTCTCAGAGTCAAATTTTTAGTATAATTTATTAATTATTTAATGTATATTATATAATAAATAAGTTGTATATGTTTAGTACCTGCTATAAAATAAAAATCGGGTAATTACACGAGTATTTACTTACTTTTTTGCACTTTGATGGGTCTTTCGTTGCGCCAACTATTGAGTTTAGCTCATTACTTATTTGTGTCCATAATAAATGTCCATTATCGCTGTTAATAATAAAAACACATTGAATATTATCTATTCTGTGATATTATTACGTCTTACACCATGTCCGACGAATCAGATGAAATCATAGTTTCAACACCTCCGAAAAAAGAACATATCAACAAGGATATCGTACGGCGTGGGAAAAAGAGGACCAATTTAAGAACTGGCTTACAAGAAGTAAGAAAGGTGAATTGTATTTTTATTGTAAAACCTGTAATTTTAATGGTAAAGGTGGGAAATCAGAAATCGGTAAACATGCCAGTACTGGTAACCATAAAAAATGATGTGCTTCATCAAAAAACCAACAAACATTATTTTCAATGGCCAGTATTTCTAATGCTACATCATTAGACAATGATGTTAAAAAAGGTGAGCTTCTTTTATGTTCTTTTGCTGTTGAACATAACATTTCATTCAATGCAATGGCTCATTTGTCAAAATTTTTACCAAAGATTGATAGTAATTCAAAAATTTTGAACACCATAAAATGTGCAAGAACGAAGTCTGAAGCTGTAATGAAAAATGTAATTGGGGAGAGTGAAAAACTTAAACTTATATCTCATTTAGAAAATAATACTTTTTCATTGATTGTTGATGAGAGTACAGACCGTGCTTGTATAAAACACATGGCACTTGTATGTAGAACAGTGGATAGTTAGTCCAATACCAACGATTATTTTCTTGCATTAATTCCACTAGATCAAGCTAATGCAGAAACTTTGTACAATCATATTATACATTTTTTTACAAAACATTCCGTAGAATACAAAAAAAATGCTTATTGGTTATGCAAGTGATGGTGCTAATGTTATGATGGGGGCACATAACTCTTTAGCTACCAAATTGAAGGATGATATTCCTAATATTTTTATTTTAAAATGCATATAGTTTTCATTTATGTGCATCTTATGCGTGTACCAAACAACCAATATGAATAGAAGAAACAGCAAAAGATATATACAACTTTATAAACACAAGTCCAAAACGGTTATGTAAATATGCAGAATTTCAAACATTTTTAAATATTAAACCACATAAAATGTTACAACCTTGTCAGACTAGGTGGTTGTCATTACTACCAGTAGTTAACAGATTATTGGAACAATTTGACAGTCTGAAGCTATATTTTACAGGAGAATCGCTAGAACAAAATATTGAAAAAGCAAGAGATATTTTAGAAAAGTTGAACAATCCATTATTCAAATTAAACTTACAGTTTTTACAGTATATTTTACCACTCTTTAACGATTTGAATAGGGAATTTCAATCAGAAAAACAAAACATTCATATTCTATATGATCGTTTAGAGCAGTGGTGGCCAAACTACGGCCCGCCATCATTTAATATAGGGCCCGCGAAAGAAGTAGAATATTTTACATTTACGTAAAAAATTGTTAGCTATTGCTTGTTACTTATTAGTTATTACCCTTGCAATCAGCATAATAATAATTGGAAATTGGTATTATAATTTTAAACCTAGTAGTTGTACTATCAAGTAGATAGTTATCACTTCACAATTTACAATTATTATTATTAATCTATTTTTACTTTGTAGATACATAATAATACAGTATATTGCAACTAGCAAAGAATATTGTGTTGTCTGATAATAAATGTGTTCGTTCCAATTATGATTACATTAGTATAATAATCATAATTCGCTAGGTATTTAATATAAATTTAGATACTCTTTTTTTATGACAAGTGGTAGATACTTTTAATATGGATACTTTTAATGTTGTTCAAATTAATCCCAGTTTACTGCGTGCTAATCTGTTGAATGAAAATGTCATTAATAATTATATAAAATATTATTCCCAACAAACACAAACAAGTTGGTGTGTACTTAAGTCATTTAAATCGAATAGATTTGTTATTCGGTAAGTGAGTAATACATATAAATGCCATTATTATTATTATACTAAATAGAGATGTATTATTACTCATAGGCGTAAACTGGGGGGGGGGGGGCAGTGCCCCCCTTGGTATTTTGTAAATTAATTTGAAAAATATTACCAAAAATTTTAAATTTTTAAGAATTATTTTTTCAAAAAAACTGAAAAGTATAATATTTTAAAAAGATTAACTACAGAAAAAAAAATTAATTGATTAATCAAAATGTATTTATTCATTGGCATTTGCTATAATGCCATCGTAATAGGTACATTATGATAACAGAATTTAATCTATTATCATAATAAATTATTATCGAGTAAAAACAAAACCAAACAGCAAACTGCAGCAGGCTGTGTTCCATAAACCGTAAAATCGTTCGGTGATATGACAGCCTGTTTTCCTATTCGTGATAACTGTTTAACCATCAACTTCAACTGATAACAATTTATATGACACATTTGTTTGAGCTTTGGTATGGTGTTTGCCACTGTTTGGATAAACTACATTAAAAAACATTAGTATAATACCATTAACCTTACCTATTTATTGTGCGTATGCCTTTAATTTAATGTTTTTTGTATAAGCTATAAATATAATAGTTAATAAATATTAAATAGACGCACTGTGTGAAATTTAAAAATGAATAAAAACCCAACAAAAAAGTTGAAAACATTGCATAATTTTTTTACAATTGAATCAAATGATTCATTGATTCAGAATTCTACTGCCGAAACAATATTACAAGTACCAGACGGATCAGAGGCAAATGGTATGAATTTGACAGTTTTTCCTTTTGAATACCTACATTTTTTTGTAGCTTGTTTTTGTTTACTTAAACTAATTACTATTACTATTTTTAATTTGAAGAACAATCAAAACCAGATCATGATATACCAGAACAGGCAGAATCAACTACTATTAATGGTAGGTACTTCAGTAGTTCAGTAGTTGTATGAAATATGTTAACAAATTACTTTGTTAGAGTCTATTTTTTGTACAGCCGAGTGTTTGTGTTCAATGTTATTCATAAATATATTTATCATTCAGTCTTTAAGACTGATTATTTTTACTTCTGTAAGATCTATATTGATATAGGTAAATAATGATCTTAGATTTGTCATTTGTGATTGTAAATGTTCCTTTATTGTTTTGTATCTTATGTAGTTATGTACCTATTAAATATGATTTACCTATTTACCAATTTATTTAACTTAATAATTAATTATGATAAATTTTCATTGACATAATGATGTGTTCTTCTTTAAATATCAATGAATACTGTTATAATTATTGTCTTGTACCTATTATGTATAATTAATTAATAAATGTATTATGATATTATTGTTATTAGGTTATTTTTTTTATATTTTAACTTTGTACCTTCCTGTGTTCTGTCTTCAAATATTCATAAGTAATGTGCAATGTAATTTGGTATTAATATTTAGACAAAAATCTGAATGTTACATTATACATTAGTTACCACTTACCAGTAAGTATTCTTTATTTATAATACATTAAATATGAAATTATTCATTTACATTGATTAGTAAAGTAGTTTAGTTTGCTTTTGCTTTTGCTTAATAGATTTGTACTTTTGTACCTAGATAAAATAGAAATGTTGCATATTTTTACTATTAACAAATAAATAAATGAAATTGGTATAATTTAATTTTCTAACGGTTTAGGTACCACATAATTTTTACTTATTAAATATTCTTACATAATATTAAAAATTTAAAATATTTTGTTCAAAGTTAATATAAAATAATGAAATCCAAACATAATTTTAATAATATTATAGATGCAGAAAATAGGGATCCAGTGAAAGGATATGAGAATGCAATGAAATTTTTAGCTCTGAAAGAAGGCTCATTTCAACCAAAAAATATATTATATCCAGTTATTAATGTACGGAAATTTCGTGAAGCATGGTTTAATCAATACCCATGGCTTGAATATAGTCCAGCTCTAAATGCTGCTTTTTGCTTTTTTTGTAGAGCATTCTATAAATTGAATAAAATGGATAATGCATTTACTTGTAAAGGTTTTAATAATTGGAAAAAAGCAATCGAAAAATTTAACAGTCACCAAAAAAGTAATATTCATTTAGAATCTTCAATAAAAGTTGAAGAATTTAAAAAAACTTTGCGTGTAAACTGTGGATCAATTGCTCACAAATTAGATTCCCAACGTAGTAAAATTGTTACAGAAAATCGGCAGTACTTATCGGCAATCCTAGAAACTATTCTTTATTGTGCCAAACAATGTATTGCACTTCGAGGACATAATGAGAGTAACGAAAGTGGTAATCAAGGTAACTTTATTGAACTTTTGAAAATTCGATCTGGGGATAATAATATTATAGCTAGGTATTTTTTACAAAAAGAAAAGACATTCCGCTATGTTAGTCCTGATTATCAAAATATTTTTATAAATTTGATGGGTCAGAATGTTTTGAATCAGATAATTGAAAATGTCAAAAATGCAGGTGTGTATAGTGTAATAATGGATGAAACCCAAGACATGAAAAAACATGAGCAAGTTTCTATAGTTTTAAGATATTGTGATACACGATTAAACGTATTTGAAAGTTTTATTGGGTTCTATAGAACAGATAAAATGGATGGAGAATCTCTTTCAAATTTACTTAAACATACTCTACTAACATTAGGTCTAAAAATCGAAAATATCAGAGGTCAATGCTACGACGGTGCAGCTTCGATGCGTGGTTCATACTCAGGAGTTGCTAAAAGGATTAAAGACGAAAATAAACTAGCCCTGTATGTACATTGCTATGCTCATGTACTAAACTTATGTGTAGTTGATGTTAGTGGGAAAGTAGTACCAATTCGTAATATGTTTGGTACTTTAAATAAAATTTATACGTTTATAGGAGCTTCTTCAAAAAGACATTCAATATTTGAAAAAATACAAAAGGAATCAAATTTATCCAACAATACTTTAAAATCACTTAGTGACACTAGATGGGGTTGCCGAATAGAAGCTATACGTTCTGTTATAAATAATTTTAATTCTATTGTGTTAACCTTAGAAAATATAAATGAAACAGACTCTACTCATGGACCTGATGCAAATTCAATATCAAATAATATTCAAAACTTTGAGTTTATATTTTGTTTAAAGTTAATGAAGTTAGTTTTTGAATTAACCAACTCCTTGTCACAACATTTTCAAAAAAAAAATGCTAACTTCTCTACTATTTCAATATTAACAGAAGCTACTCTTATGGAGCTACAGTCTCTTCGTAGTGATGATAGTTTTGATAAAATTTGGACGGAAACAGAACAGTTAGCTTCCAAAGAATCTATTTCACCACCCACAATTCCAAGAATAAGAACAATACCTTCAAGATTAGGTGGTGGTGAAACTTTAATTTCGAGAAATGTTGCATCATATTTCAAAACTAATATTTATTTTCCTGTGTTAGATATAGTTATACATGATATAAAAACAAAATTTGCAGAAAATAATTTAAAAATACTTAACGCTCTTCAAAATTGTTTAAGTACTAGAAACCACAGGGATGAAGATATTTTAGAAGTTTGTAACACCTACAATATTAACTTTGATGACTTAAAGGCAGAATTAAAACTATTTGGGAAAATGTGTTCATCAACTAATACTGATGAAAATTTTGAAGCCCATTTAACTTTGTATTTAGAAAAAGACTTGATTGGCTCATTTGACAATATTTACCTTATTTATAAAATTTTTCTTTCTATTCCAATGAGTTCTGCTTCAAGTGAACGTTCGTTTTCATCTCTTCGTCGCCTCAAAACATTTACAAGAAACACAATTGGCCAAGAAAGACTTAGTAACATGGCTATTTTACATATTGAAAAAACTTTTGAAATTAACTTTGATACAATTATTGATCAGTTTGATGCAGATTCAACAGAAAGAGGTAGAAGACTTCAATTGTCATAGACATATTTCAAGGTTATAATATTAGGTTTAACTTTTAATAATGTTAAATAGGTAATTAAAAACGTTTAAATGTAAATTTAAAATGTTAAATAAAGTATAATATTTGTATTTATGTATAAATATAAATTCCATTTTATTTAAAAATAAAGCAACAAGTAGAATATAGAAATGCAGAATGTTTTTATTAAAAAAACCATCATCTTATCAAGCTTTTTCCATCATGTTATTTAATTTTACATGCTACAATAAAAATTTAGCTTAGATAATATTATTATGTTATGCTTTGCAGTTTCCATTGCTTAAGTATATTAAGTGTTTTAATTAAT
>NW_019101174.1:14462-17855 GCF_001856785.1 Myzus persicae | reverse complement strand
TCACATTTTGCTCTCTGATAATCTTATTTTCAGTTTGCAGTTCTCCCAGAGTTGATAAAATGTCCTTCATTTGATTTTTGAAACTTTCAAATTGTTCACTCATAAATTCAACGGATTCTACTAAACTCTCAATAGTAGAATCCGAGAAAGAGCTAGTCTTAGTTTTGGTATCTTTATTATTTTTGCATTTAGAACAGTTCCATAGTTCTTTTGACTCACTTTTCATTTTACGAAATATAGTTTCTCTAAGTCCTGCGCAGCCAAAGTGTAAGAATTCATTGCATTTGTTACATTTTAACTCGTCTCCCTTGTAGATTTCTTCGTTGCAAATTAAGCAGATCATTATATGCACAAATTACGTTAAATTTATAAATACGAGAAACAAACCGCTGATAAGCAACAGGTAACAACTATGTAGACATCGACCGCACTCGACGGAGGTTAACACGTAACTGAAATTCACTGATATTCACTAAAAACATCGACATACATTGCATAAATTCATTTATTCTTGAATGCAGTATAACTGATCATTATGGAACGATAATCCAATTTAACCATAAATCAAACCCTAACAATATACATATTAATAAGAACAATGAAAATAATAAAAGAGTAAATATAAAGTTCATAAATGAGACTATTGATAAGGTAAATTGGATTGAAACCCTAAATACTGATAATATCGATGTTGCTATGAACTGCTTTATACATAAAATAGATGAAATAATAAAAAATGCTACATGTAATATGGCAATTAATAAACCAAATAAATTTAATAAGCTTAAAGCATGGACAACCGTGGGCTTAGTGATCTCTATACAAAATAAACATAAAATGTCCAAAAAATTAATATTAAGTCCATTTGATATTACTTTAAAAATAAAGTACATACAATATAGAAACTTACTTACTAGTTTAATAATTAAAGCAAAAAAAATGCATTATCAAGCCCTGTTCAAAAAATATAAATACAACCCTAAAAAGATATGGCAACTTACAAATGAGATTGCAGGTAAGCCAATAACCAAAAATATAATTATAAATGAAATTAAAAAAAATGATTGCATATTAAAAGATAGTATAGATATTACTAATGAATTTAATAAATACTTTATCAATGTAGGTAATGAAATTGAAAATAATATACTAAAAAACAAATTTAAGAAAGAAAACTGGGATAATCTAAATTCTAAATGTTATATAAAAGATTAAATTTTTCTAACCCCTATTACTTGTGACGAAATAATAAAATATATAAAAAAAATTAAAGACCACTCTACATTTACTGAATATGGAATCACAAATTTTATACTTAAAAATACTGCTGATAGTTTATCCACCCCTCTAATGATATTATTTAATTTATCTATGTCTTCTGGCACATATCCAACTTACTTTAAAAAATGTATGGTTACTCCTATTTATAAGCAAGGAGATAGACTACTGTGTAGTAATTATAGACCAATCTCCTTATCATTAACTTTGTCTAAAATTTATGAAAAATGTATTAAATATAGAATTATATCATTTCTAGACAAATACTCATTTTTTTCTAATAATCAATTTGGGTTTTTAAAGGGAAAATCTACAAGTGATGCCCATTTTTTTCTTAATAAATATGTGCACGAACATCTTGATCAAAATAATAAAGTATTAGGTATATTCCTAGATATTAAGAAGGCATTTGATTGTGTTAACCACCAATTATTACTTAAGAAATTAAATTATGCTGGAATACGAGGTATTGCAAATAAGCTAATTAGTTCATATCTAAGTGATAGGCATCAAATAGTCAAAATTAATGATAAATTAAGTCAATCTTTGTCTGTTAATCATGGTGTACCTCAGGGAACAGTCTTGGGTCCGATATTCTTTATTTTATATATAAATGGTTTACTTAATATTAATACGGATGCTGAAATTATGTGTTTTGCTGATGACACAGTTATTCTTATTCATGATAAAAATATAGAAGAACTATATATTAAAGCAAATATTACTTTTAATGCTGTTAAATCATGGCTTAATAACAATCTTCTTGAGTTAAATCTAAATAAAACAAAACACATTGTTTTTAATGTAACTAATATTGATATCCAGAACAATTTAAAAATCTGTGAACATTCAACCCTGTGCCTGATGAATAATGATCTAAACTGTACATGTGTATGTATAGAAAGCGTAAATTGTATAAAGTATCTAGGATTATATATTGATTCGCGTTTAAAATGGAAAAATCATATTGAACATTTAATATCATTAAGTCGTAAATTCTTTTATATTTTTCGTAACCTTAGATCTATACTCGGTAAAATGCAATTAAGAATAATCTATATCTCACTCGTTCAGTCTGTTATTACGTATGGTATTGAGAGTTGGGGTTGTGCCTATAATAATCATTTAAATAAATTAAAAACAACTATGAATAAATTAATTAAATTTATATTAAAGTTACCTAGCTACACAAGTACTGATACTATATTATATAAGGAATTAAATGTATTTAATTTTGATAACCTGTTTAAAAAAAGTATTATTACTTATATATAAACATAGGAACTTTGTACCAATATGTAACCATAATGTAAATACTAGATTTAAGAAAAATATAAATATTAATATTCCTAGATGTTATAAATCTTTTGGTCTCAAAAGCACATTAAATACTGCTATTACTCTTTGTAAAGACTTAAAAATTAATATTAATAACTTCAATAATTATAATCATTTTAAATATATTATATTAACACTACTCTAAGTTCTATTATATAATTTAAATCTACGCATTGTTTTCATTTATTATTATTATATAACTATTTCTTTTTTTTCTGTATACTATATTGTAACTATAAATTTTGTTTTGTTTTCTCTCTTTCACATTAACCTATTCTTCTCTTTTTTAGTCTACTTATAATTAGATTAATATAAAATTTTTTGTTAAGAACTCATCACCTTCAATACAAGCACAGCTTAAAGAAGGTGAGCAGACAATATCTATTGTAATTAATAATTATATCTCAAACGTATTAATTGTTTTGTTTGCAAATCAAATAAATATCAAAATATCAAAATATCAAATATCAAATATCAAAAATATCTAATGTATCTTGCTGTTCAATTAAATCCATTTTTTTTCTTATAAATACCCCAGATTATTTATTTCATTGACAGTTATAGATGATTCGTTCAACTCGCAAGTGCACATCAAGTAAGACTGGGAAAGGATTTGTAA
This sequence comes from Myzus persicae, assembly GCF_001856785.1. Lineage (NCBI taxonomy): Eukaryota > Metazoa > Arthropoda > Insecta > Hemiptera > Aphididae > Myzus > Myzus persicae. The sequence goes on along the minus strand of NW_019101174.1, from coordinate 14,620 downwards.
ACTTTCTTATAAATAGTCTCCCAGTTGAAGCGCATGTCCCAGGCTATCAGTATTGCGGACCTGGTACGAAGTTAAAAAATAGGCTAGAGCACGGTGATAAAGGAATAAACCCATTGGACGCGGCTTGTCGTGATCACGATATTGTGTATGCAACGAGT
>NW_019101174.1:0-9102 GCF_001856785.1 Myzus persicae | reverse complement strand
GTCGAAACATCATTACATATTCTCAAAATTGTTTGGTTACCTATTTACGTTATAAAATAATACCACAACTAGGGTATAATATGGGTAACAAATAATTTATAAATATTGAACTTTTTTTATTCATATGAATGATACCTAGTGCAAAACTTATTATACCCTGTTTATACAAAATAAGAAGAGTTACCTGTCTTTTGACTCGACTTTTTCCATATCAGAAGTTTTGTATTTTTGAATAACCAAATAGTCACTTGCTGTTTTGATTGGTGGTGTTTTTATGCAAAAATGTCCCCCATCTGATTTTTTTATGCGTATGCAGTTTTCATTGATCGCGGTGAATAAACCATTATACTCTTGTTCCAGTTTTAATAATTGCGACTGAAACTAAAAAATTAATATTATTTAATAAATATATTATTAAAATATTTAATATTTTACTTTCTGTTTTTTCGGTTTAGCTTTTACAACGGGTTCGATTTTTTTAAGATTCTGCATTTGGCCAAGTTTTCGATGATTATAAAGTTCCTAAATTTGTATTATCATTTTTTCAATTTAATGTTGTTTAATTTAAAGAAACTAAAAAATATTAATGCTATAATAATAATAATAATAATAATATGGACAAACATACGTTGATTTCTTCATCATCTGAATTTTGATCACTTGTGTGGGGCATTATTAATTTCTGTTTTTTTGGTGTTGTTTTTTTAGTGATTTTGAGTTTTTTAGAATTCTGCATTTGGCCATGTTTTCGATGATCATAAAGTTCCTAAATTTATATTATCATTTTTTCAATTTTATTTATTGATGTTTAATTTAAGGAAACAAAAAAATATTAATGGTATAATAGTAATAATTGTGGTGAACATACGTCGATTTCTTCATCATCTGAATTTTGATCACTTGTGTTGGACATTGATAATTTCTGTTTTTTTAGGGTTGTTTTTTAGTGATTTTGGATTTTTTAGAATTCTGCATTTCCACATTTTTTCGATACAAATAATGTTCCTAAATTTAAATTACTATTTTTTAAACTTATTGCTGATAAATTGTGGTAAACTAAAACATATTAATAATATAATAATAATGTACTTACATTGATTTCTTCAACGGCGGAATTTTGTATACTCATGTCCGACATTATGACTACTAATTTGCACTGATTAAAATAAACTGAGGTAACTCACATTCGGCCACTTTATTTTATACAAATTTATATGTATGATGTATAGTGATGGTCATGTCAATGCCTACATTACCTTATGTGGTATTGTTTATAGATAATGTCTGTTGATATATCGGTTACTCGGCACTATACTATTTTTGTTTTTACTATTGTTTACATTAGTGTTTGCAAATACATTTTGTGCACATTTAATATTTCGTATTACCATAGAAGGTGTTGTTTACCAATAAAATCATGATCTATTTTAAATTACGAGTGTATATGCATCTGCTATAAATTTGGGGGGCTTCCATATTACTTCAAATTTCAATAGTGCGTTCATATTGGATCAGTTATACTCAACAAGCTGGTAGGTATGATCGGCACATACAGTGTGCAGTTTCTTTTGTGTTATGAATATTTCATTGTATGTTAATTAATTATACAATATTCATTTTTAAAATTATAATCTATTATTCATTTTTANTGATTTCTTCATCATCTGAATTTTGATCACTTGTGTGGGGCATTATTAATTTCTGTTTTTTTGGTGTTGTTTTTTTAGTGATTTTGAGTTTTTTAGAATTCTGCATTTGGCCATGTTTTCGATGATCATAAAGTTCCTAAATTTATATTATCATTTTTTTCAATTTATTGATGTTTAATTTAAGGAAACAAAAAAATATTAATGCTATAATACTAATAATAGTGGTGAACATACGTCGATTTCTTCATCATCTGAATTTTGATCACTTGTGTTGGACATTGATAATTTCTGTTTTTTTAGGGTTGTTTTTTTAGTGATTTTGGATTTTTTAGAATTCTGCATTTCCACATTTTTTCGATACAAATAATGTTCCTAAATTTAAATTACTATTTTTTAAACTTATTGCTGATAAATTGTGGTAAACTAAAACATATTAATAATATAATAATAATGTACTTACATTGATTTCTTCAACGGCGGAATTTTGTATACTCATGTCCGACATTATGACTACTAATTTGCACTGATTAAAATAAACTGATTTTACTCACATTCGGCCACTTCATTTTATACAAATTGATATGTATGATGTATAGTGATGTTCATGTCAATGCCTACATTACCGTATGTGGTATTGTTTATAGATAATGTCTGTTGATATATCGGTTACTCGGCACTAATTTCTGTTGATATATCGGTTACTCGGCACTATACTATTTTTGTTTTTACTATTGTTTACAATAGTGTTTGCAAATACATTTTGTGGACATTTAATATTTCGTATTACCATAGAAGGTGTTGTTTACCAATAAAATCATGATCTATTTTAACCATATACACCCAGTGGCCTATATGTAGGACACCGGAAATAATTATTGCTATCGGTTTTATTTTTAGAATTTTCCCCATTTTATCGATTTAGGCTGTTAGATAATACAATAATCGACCCGATGATATTATTTTGCGTTGTATAGTCGAACGTTATTACGTGTTAGTAACATTTTGTACACCGCCTTGTTCAAATAGAAAAATGGCTTCATCGTCAAAGTAAGTGAACTATTTTAGATTTTTTTTTTATACATAAAACACATACAATCATATATATTACTATTTACATTTTATATTTTTATAAATTAAATTAATTTATTCCACATACTTTTTCATTTATTTGCGTTTAAATATTGGTGTTCTACATGTAGGTCACTGGGATATTCTGTAGCCTAATATGTATATTTTTTTTAGATCTCTTTGTGTGAATGATATTATAAATTTGCTGGAGGCAGATGAGCTGAGTGAAGATACTATTTTCTTAGAACCTCCGGATGAAAATATTACTGACGAAGACTCCGATAACGATGAACATACAGGTGATATAAACCATTTACCTGCTAGTGTATTGAAAGCTAATGTTATTTTACCGAAAGAAATTCTCAACACCGACAATTATTACGAATCAAAAAAAAAAAAAGTTGTGACTACAAAAAAAAATCGGGTTGTAGTGGGCAAGAAAAAAAGTCAAAAAGATTCATTTCAAATTTGGCGTGAAGGAGATTTAGAGACTCCTAAAATAACAGAGCTTTGGGGTCCAGATGAAAACAGTAAAATAAAATATGGCTCACTTGCGCCATTTGAACTTTTTGAATTATTTTTCGATGATCAAGTTTTTGATTCTATTGTACAATATACAAACATTTATGCTTCTTCTAAAAATATTTCCTTGGACTTGACAAAAAATGAATTGAAATGTTTTATTGCAATTCTCTTATTATCTGGGTATAATGAAATGTCTCGGCGACGTATGTACTGGGAAAAGGCCCCTGATACAAATAATGGTTTAGTGTCCAATGCTATGAGGCGAAATAGATTTGACGATATATTTCATAATCTTCACTTTTCAAACAACAACAACTTGGATAATTCTGATAAATATGCAAAAATAAGACCGTTGATTACTATGATAAATACTAGATTCCTAATGCACGCTCCTCACGAAGAATTTCATAGCATAGATGAATCCATGGTGCCATATTATGGTAAACATGGATGCAAACAATTTATCCGAGGAAAACCAATTCGTTTTGGATTTAAAGTGTGGGTTGGGACATTGCGTCTAGGATATGCATTATGGATCTCTCCTTACCAAGGAAAAAATACCGGGTTCAACCAAACAGATGTCGGATTAGGAGGATCTGTTATTTTAGCTTATGCTAACCAAATTATAAACCATCGACCTGCTCCATATCATTTGGTGTTTGACAATTTTTTTACGGGTGTCACTCTTTTGGAAAAGCTCAAATCTATCAACATTCGCGCGACAGGTACAATTCGGTCAAACAGAGTTATGAAATGTCCAATTGATTTTGGAAAAATGAAAAAACAACCAAGAGGGTCTAGCTGTAGTTTTGTTTCAAATAATGCAATTTTTATTTGCTGTTGGCGTGATAATAACATTGTTTGCTTAGCTTCAAATACTATTGGGACAGATCCTATTTCTGTGGCAAACCGTTGGTCTACTTCCGAAAAAAAAAGATTACGGATTTCACAACCAAATATCGTTTCTGTTTATAACAAAAATATGGGTGGTGTAGATCGAATGGACCAAAATATATCACAATATCGTATTGGGATCAGAGGTAAAAAATGGTACTCTTCTATTGTTCTATATATTATAGACTTAGCCGTTCAAAATGCATGGCAGCTTCATAGGATGTATAATAAAAATAAAATGGATCAATTGGCATTTCGAAGAAGCATAGTCATTTCATATCGATGAGCTTAACAAAAGCATACATCTGCTAACCACTCAGGTAGCAGATTTAATAAATGAAAATGGAATTAATCGTAATAATATCGAAGACCTCAATAAGCGTATCCAAACCCTGGAATTAGCAAGTAACTCCCACTCAACTCCTATGGCTGACATTATTCCAACACTACTTCAAGAGATATCAGAACGAGAAAGATCATCGCGTAATATAATAATTCGTGGTATTCCTGAATCTTCCTCTGATAATGTAACTGAAAGAATTTCTAGCGATTCATTGAAAATATCTGAAATCATTCAGCCTTATTTCCCTGATCTTCCCACAAACCTAAAATCTATTAGGTTAGGAAAGCCAAGTAATAGAGGACCTCGGCCTTTAAAGCTTTTTCTCTCTTCAAAAGAGGTAGCTCTCAAAGTTATTACTGACTACAATAATGGTGTGAAAGATCTTCCAACAGCCAGTACAGATCTCCGTATCTCAGTCGTCCGCGACCGAACACCACGTGAACGTGAATTCATCCGTTCTGTCTACGCTGACTTGGAAAACCGCCGGAAAAATGGTGAAACAAATATTATGGTCAAATATAGAGATGGACTTCCCTGCATTGTGCTGATCTCCCCACCATCTCAAGCTTCGCGCACACATTCATATGCCAATCAGTCAAAAAACTAGTGCAATCAAGTCTACTCCCAAATACGTCCAACTGCTCAACATCTTTCTTAGACTCAACATTGGGTTTGCATGCTTATAATAATTTTAATACTAATTGCTCTTCATGTTACAAAGCTAATTCTGGCTATAATAATTTTCTTACTGAGTTTAATAATTTTAAAGCTAAATATGATACTAAAATGTATTGTTCAAATTCGGAACAGCAATCTTCTAGTAATAATAATTGTATAAAAATATATTATCAAAATGTACGTGGCCTCCGAACTAAGATTTATAATTTTAATTCCAATTTAATATTACTTCAATATGATATTTTTGTGCTCACCGAAACCTGGCTTTCGCAGGAGATATCGAGTGCTGAATATTTTTTAAGTGAATATTTAGTTTTCAGATGTGATAGAAATAAGAATAACAGTACTAAAGTACGCGGAGGTGGGATACTTATAGCGGTTAAAAAATTATTAAGACCTTTAATCATCCATCCTAAATGTGATAATGTTGAACAAGTTTTTGTGAAAGTTATATTACCAAATAAGGTTAGTGTTCTTATAGCAGGTGTTTATATACCACCATCGGCAAATGTTGAAATATATGAGAGCCATGTTAAGGAAGTTGATATTATATGCCAGTCTTGCATATATGACATAGTCATTGTATGTGGAGATTTTAATTTGCCTGGTGTCAATTGGTATAATAATGGCGAAAGTTTGATATTTAGTGGTACAATTAGTGACAAAGTAAGAGTAATAGGTCACCAATACGCACTACTAAACTTTACTCAAAATAATGAGATCAGAAATCAAAATGGTGCTCTTCTTGACCTTGTGTTTTCAGGCTCCCCTTTAAGTATTGAACCTGCCCTAGACTATATTGTCCCGTGCGACACCCACCATCCAGCTCTATCAATTAGCTGTCCACTTCCAGTCGATACACCAATGCTTAACAATGAACATACATATAGGGACTTCAAACAAGCTGATTTTGGGAGGATTGAATCTAGTATACGTGAATTTGATTGGGATACAATTTTCAATGAAATGTCAGTTAACCAAGCTGCTAGTTACCTACAAAATATTCTTTTAAGTTTAATTAATAAATATGTACCCAATAAAGTCTTTCGTAAATCTAACTTTCCCCAGTGGGTACCAGGTGAACTTAAATCTCTTATAGTTAAAAAAAAAGTGGCCCATAAAAAGTATAAAACTACTGGATCTCAAGTCGACTATAATAACTTTTCCAATTTATGAGCTCAATGCAAATCGGCATCAAAAAAATTTCTCAATGAGCATATAAAAAACACTCAAATTAGTCTAACATCTAACCCAACCAAATTCTGGAATTATGTACGAAATAAAGGAAAATGCTCAGGCATCCCTGAAGAAATGCATCTAGAAAATACACACGTTTCAGGCCCTCAGATTTCGGCATTCTTTGCTTCGTATTTTTCTTCCGTATATAAAACACCTAATACAAAACCAAATGATCTAGATAACCTCACGATAAATCAGTATTCACATCTGCCTTCTAAAGTGTTTCTTTCACGGGACGATATCTCGGAAGTTTTAAATAGCTTATCTAAATCTGATAGTAAAGGACCAGATGGGATAGCAGCACCTCTGCTCTTCCAATGTCGTGAAGCCTTAAACACACCCTTACTAATATTATTTAATAAATCTCTCCAGCAAGGTATTTTCCCAAACATTTGGAAAACAAGCAAAGTCACACCTATTTTTAAATCAGGAGACCCAACTGATATTACTAATTATCGTCCAATTTCGGGGTTACCTCTTATTGGTAAGGTACTCGAATTCTTAGTTCTAAAGAAAATCGAAAGACAATTTAATGTGGTACTGTCCAATGATCAGCACGGTTTTATAAAAGGTCGATCCACGGTCACTAACATGGTTGACTTTTCTACATATGTCTTAGATGCATTTGAACTCCACTAACAAGTAGATGTCATATATACTGATTTTTCGAAAGCATTTGACTCAGTTAATCATACAACATTAATACTTATCTTGGATAAATTGGGTGTGGGAAATCCATTATTATCATGGATTCAATCATACCTCAGTGATAGATTTCAATTTGTTGATTTGCTTAATAATAAATCGGAGAATATTAAGGCAACCTCTGGCGTACCCCAAGGTGGACACCTCTCACCGCTATTATTTAACATTTTTATTAACTCTATATCAACGATTATATCACCTTGTAGAATACTTCTATTTGCTGATGATGCGAAAATATTTTATAAAATACAAACTCCTGAAGACTGTATTGCTCTGCAAGATTCTATATTCAAACTGGTCGACTGGTGTAATTTGGTTGGACTCTCCTTAAACTTCAATAAATGCAAGGTAATGACATTTTTCAGAACACATAATTATATAAATTTTGACTACTTAATGTATAATGAATGCTTGCCCCGAGTAGACCAAGTAGAAGATTTAGGATTCACATTAGTACCTTCTTTATCTTTTAGTATTCATGTTGAGCGTATCACTTGCAAAGCGCTACGTACACTGGGTTTTATTCGCCGGAATGCGTCGAACTTTGATCAAGCTAATTGCCTAGTAACATTATATACATCATTGGTGCGGTCAATTTTAGAATACGGCTCTGTTTCATGGTCCCCCTACACTCAGAAAGACATCCAAAGGATTGAAAGGGTTCAAAACCGATTTTTTGCGTTCGCTGGGTATGTTTTAAAAATTACTCACCTTCCTCATGACTACTCATCAATATCAACATTTTTAAATTTATCTAACCTTGAAAGTAGAAGAAATATGTTAGATATAAGATTTTTAAATAATTTAGTTTTGGGGAAAACCGATGCTAGCCGTTTACTCGAAAGGGTTAAATTTCACATACCTAGAAATGGGTCCCGTAGTAAAATAATGTTTGAAATCAGCACTCGTAAAACTAATTATCTTTGCAATGACCCTATCCAGAGAATAATGAGTAAAATTAACTCAGACCCAAGACTTTTGGAATTTTAGTCAAAAATAAAGAGTAAAATAAATCTTGGCACGGACCACACAACGTTAAGTTTTTACTTAATAATAATAATATGTATACCTATTAACTATATCTTTATTTTTATGTTCTATTAGTACTTAAGCTATATTATACTTATAATGTTTTTTTATCACTACCAATTTGTTATCTAATACCTATCAATATTTATGTATTTGTCTATGTTAACTGCCGTTAGGCGTTGAAATAATAAAATAAAATAAAATAAAATAAAATATCTGACACGTTACAAGACAGAACCCACTCCAGGAAGAAGTGGAGGCAAACCATCCAGTGTTATTATGGAAATAAGATATGACAAATTTGAACATTATTTGATTCCCCAAGACTCTCAAACACGGTGTGGTCAATGTCATCAAAAAACAACGACAAGATGTATGAAGTGCAATATTGGTGTCCACGCAAAATGTAACGTTTTATATCACACAAAATAATGTTCGTATGTACCTAAGTAAATTCAAAAAATATACATTGTAAGCCTCTCATTATCATAATTTAAATATAACGTGTAATAATTAATTATCAATTAAAAGTATAAAATTTCAATTATTTTTATTGGTATATTTGTATATGAAAACATAATAATATTTATAATTGTTCATATGCCCAGTGTCCTATATATAGGACACTCAATAACTCTTGTATGGTATATAATTTTTTTTTTTTATAATTTTTTCAATTACATTTGGCTCTAATAATATAAGTTTATAGTAGAAAAATCAATTTTATTCACAAAAATTAACCTTGGGCGTAAATGGGTTAAATTACGAGTGTATATGCATCTGCTATAAATTTGGGGGGGCTTCCATATTACTTCAATAGTGCGTTCATATTGGATCAGTTATACTCAACAAGCTGGTAGGTATGATCGGCACATACAGTGTGCAGTTTCTTTTGTGTTATGAATATGTCATTGTATGTTAATTAATTATACAATATTCATTTTTAAAATTATAATCTATTATTCATTTTTA
>NW_019101173.1:0-14426 GCF_001856785.1 Myzus persicae | reverse complement strand
ATGTTTTTCAAAATTAAATTTAAAAATATTGAGTTAAGTTTTTTTTAAAAAAAACGACGCTATGACACAGATAAACTTCTGATCTATATAGTGTGAACATTTGGTGTTCATACTATTACCACACGCTTCAAACACTGATCCCGCGCGAAACGTGTTTTCGGTAAAATATTTCGGGTGTGTGGCGTCCTCTTAACTCAAAAAATAACCAACGGATTTTAGTACAGTTTTCACTAACCAATAGGTCTAGATTCAGGGAATGTTTTAATATACAATTTATTCGTATAACTTGATTAATAAAATTAAAATATTATTTGTGCCATACATCCGTATATACTTAAATAGCATAAAATTATGGCCCCATGCACAGATTTCTCTTGCACAGTGGCACTTTTAGAAGATTTCAAAGACTGACTCAATTTCGAATCACGGTATCAGACTTTTATTTTTTGCAATGTTTTTTACTTAGCTATTAGTTTTCACTCAACAATTATTATACATGTTATATGGCGTAATCTTAATTTTTGAGTTATTTCAGTACACAGATAACACATTAATTATCGTTGTCGGTGTGCATGGTGTGGGGGAACTGCTGTGCGTTTGTTTTTTGATGTCTAATTTGCTGGACCTAATTGAAAATGTTTACCCAGATTTATCTAATACTTCGATTAAAACGTCTAGTTGGTTTCTAAAAAGTTCAATATTGTCACCAACTAATGATCAAGTCAATACAATTAATGACATGATACTGTTAAAATTCAATGCGCCAACAAAAGTGTACTATTCCGTTGACACGGTTTTAGATACAGAGGGACTCCACCACACAAATTAATTCTAAAGGTAGGTTCTCCTATAATTCTACTTCATAACTTAAGTCCAACGAAATTATGCAAGATTACAAATAAAATCTTTAAAAAGCTGTCTGTTTGAGTGTATAATCCTTACTGGCTGTGGAGCGTTGGAAATGGTCTTGGTTCCTAGAATACCAACAACACCAAAAAAATTGCCATTCCAGTTCAAACGGCTGCAATTTCTCGTGAAATTAAGCTTTGCAATGACTATTAATAAGGCACAAGGTCAAACATTAAACGTTGCAGGTTTAGACTTAACCGTCCAGTGTTTTTCCCATGGTCAATAGTACGTAGCTCTGTCACGTGTCACAAACAATATCTATTTGCACTGGCCCCAGAAGGCAAGACACTTAACGTGGTGTATCCAGAAATATTTAATGCTTAAGACACATTGATGTAATTGATAAAAAAATAAAAATCTTACACCATAACGAAACAAATATATTCCACACGTATATATAAAATTACACTAAAAAAAATAATAAAATTAAATATCTGATATAATTCATATCAAACTTTTCATATATTCCTAAACATATATGTAAATGTACTGAAGTCCAGCAATAGCAAAGCATTGCCGGGTCAGCTAGTGAACAATAATTTTGCTTACCTATTTTCATATCATACCAGATATTTTTACCTTACACCTGTATGTAGTAGTTAACTTGTTAGAAGTGACCTAGTGAGATATAGTTAAAATCAACAATTCACAACTTACTATATCTTGTATATGTGACTTAAAAATGGGTGCCCGAGTGCTGAAGCAATCATTTATATTTGCCTCGAGGTGCTGAGCCCTCCATTCCATTTGGAATAAAATTTTGTTGAAAATTAATGGTTTTCTTTAAAAAAAATAAATCATTTCAAAATTTTTTTTGTTTTACGAATAAATTGAATAAATAAATGTATAATTTTATCGAGAATGAAAGCGTGAAGCAACCGAAAATTCATCAGTATATATACCAAGCATCTCTAAGTTTTCGTATAGGCTATATATAATTATTTAAATGTAAATATCTGAACTGTTTTAAGGGTTTTTGATACAACAGCTTAACTAATTCAATGACAACATACCTCGAATTCTGATGTTCTAACTCAATTCAAACTATTAATAACAAACTGCCGTTGTCAATGAGGTAAACAGTTAAAGAATTTATAAACGTTTTTAATGGCGAAGGGGGAAGGGAATTTTCGGTAGGTTTTTGAAATCTTGGTGCCTAAGTTATCTAGTCTCTGTTAGCTTTAAGTTGGAGCATCAATAGACAATAATGGGTAAGAATTACATTTTTGACATACTCGATAATTTAAACATTATACTACCTATAACTGTAGAAATGTAAACATCCGCACACACGCTACACTAACGAACCCCCTTAATACTTCAAAGATACCAGCATACGAAGAGAAACTTGGCACATCCATTATATATACCATTCGTATAAAATTATAAAATATTTAAATACATGAGTGATATTGTTCTTTCATTAGTTTAATATAACAATTGTGTTACCTTACCTAATATATGACAGTTTTTTAAATTATTTTTCAGCGTATAGTATGAAATTTTTTTTTATCTTTAAATTCATTTTTTTGAGTGCACCTTGACGGATTACATCACAGTAACTTGGCAACCACGACATAATGAACAGCGAAACAGTCAATACCATATTGTGGGTTCGATTCCAGTCGTGAAACCCAGATTCTTTGTACTGTTTGATACATTTTTTTAAATTTTGTCTTTCGTATACGTACAAAATCAAATCAAAAAAACCTGTGTGTAGTGATAGCTGACCCCGATGACGGCCGTGACGGTTTTTTCATACCTTCTGTTTTTTATCTTCTGGCTTTTTTATGCTCCTCTACCCACGCGTACTCAAATCACGCCATTTTTTTAATGTTTTGAATTAAATTTACATGGGCAATATTTTTATTTCTCAATATTTATCTTTTAATCGACTGAAAGTAATTGAAAAAAAACTTTTTAAAAGTAATACATGATGTTCAATGAGTGTGTATTTATTTACTCCTTTATTGATTGTTAAGTGATAAGGTGAGCTACATTGTGTGTAGCAGTGTAGCTACAATATTATATTTTCCTGACTTGGTTCTTCTTTGCCATTCCGGTGACGTTTTCAATGTGATTGATCAGTGAAAAACATTTAAGTATGATATTTTTAGCACATTTGATCATTGTGGATGGGGATTAAAAATATTAAAATTTTTTATATTTATAAATATTTTGGAGTGATCTAAATTGTACCTATGTTGCAAATAATTATTTAATTAAAAAAAAAATAGTGTTTTACCAAAAATAATTGAAAACTTTTCATGTAAATCAATTTGTTTTCATTTAATATTATTTTTTGGTTATATTTTAAATGCACATGCTTATTTATTATTAAAAGGTAGCTTATAACTATGAATTTTATTTTCTTACAGGTCGAAATGGTACGTAATCAATTTTTTTTAAAAATATTTTGTCAATGGTCTTTACTGTTACAAAGTTGTCCATTATGATAAGTACAAATTTAAATGTACTAATATTTCATTCACCACCACTAATTTCATGATGGAGTAACAGTTTTAACACTATAATGAGATAGCCACCCTCCGATATCCATCTATTTATAATTAATATGGTAAAGAATATCAATAACAAACAGGTAAAGAAAGGCTTATTTGGAATTATGAAATATTACATTTGGGTTACTTTATGTCCTTATACTACGCACAAGCATTCAAGCTCAAACGTATTTCATAATTTAATGGCAAATAAAAATTTCTCACAGTTCAGTACATTGGTATTGGTGTTGCACACAATAAGATAAAACTGTGACACGAACAAGCAAAAACGTAGTATTAATGAAAATCCTTAGTGAAAATATTGGAGGTGGGGTGAGAGGGAACTTCACATTATTAAAATCATTGTTTTTAATCTACACGCAGCTGAAAAAACACCACAGCCGAAAAGGTTATAATACTTAACAAAAAAACCATCATCGCTGCATGCAGCAGCTGCCTCGGCTGCAGTTTTGGTTAGATATTGTTTCAGCCAATTGTAAAATTGAAACTATATCATTATAATTTTTAATAGCCATCGTTGTTTATCTTCTAATTTGTTATCAGTTGGGTGCGGATTTGTATGTAGGTATTTATACATATTTGTCGCGCATGATAATATTCGAATGATTCCTTTATAGAAATATACGTTACAGGATTTTCTGATTATTTTAAGCTACGTTTGATATTACATATTTTCCCATATTTAATCTTAGTTACATATTTTTACATATTTTATTCGTGTTACATATTTTTGTTAAATATTGAGCTATTTACAAAATTAATAATGTATCACCGTTTTATATTATGTGTTATCTTCTCCAGGTTAAATTAGATCAGAATTTTACGAAGTTGATTTTTTGATATCAACTAAAAAAAAATTTTCCTTAAAGCACTATGTCATGTAAATTTATTTAAAGAAAATTACCCCCAAACACCTCTTCCCCCGGAGCCAGTGATAACTCCCTGGGGTATTTGGTTACATGCTGCTGCATATTGTTGCGACAATTTAAGTTTCATTGAAAATATGATTTCCAAAATTGAAATAGATGTTGTTTCAGCATCCTAACTCCAATGAATAAATACTTATTAATTTTAATGTATTATTAATAATTAATGTTAATAAAATAGCAATAAAATATAGTGTTGTATAATTTATATTTACCTACTTATTTAATATACTAATTTTATACATTTTTTTTACATATTATCTTGAATTTTTAATTACATATTTGGATAAAATTAAATACACAAATATGTACATATTTTTGAATTTTGAATACATACAAATCCACACCCTAGTTATCAGTAATAATTTCAAAATAGTATTATGTACTGGATATTGCAATTTTTTTTTTTTTGATCGCTGTAATAAACTAAAATGGATCACCGTAGGTATATATTAAATTGTTTATGTCCATGAAATAATTATTACATCATCAACATAAATTTATATAATGTATAAGCATAACTAACTCTGATAGATCATTGAAAAATTCTACGGAATTAAAAGTTGTGTAGACTGTAGAAGTGCATTGTAGGTCGCCCATACAATTTATTTCTTAAATTTAGAATTATAAATTACTTATTTTATAATTTATTATTTCATTTTCAGAGATAAATGTCGGTACGTGAATAAAGTATACATTTTTTAGTATGTTTAATTTTGAACTTCGATTGATATGATTTGTTTCTCATAACTTTTCTGATGATCACTTTCGTCAAATCTTTAATTACTCTCTTTGAGCACTATATTGTAAGTGTGAATAGATACAGTTAAGGATTTTCAAGACAATATTGAGTAAAACTATTCACCATCCAGAACAATATTTTGACTCGGGATTCATACATTATAAAAATAAGTCAACATTTTCAAATGTATTATTTATCAATAGGTAACGGATTTTATTAAATATGTATTTTTTGAATGAGATATTTTTAATCTAATAAACAATTTGTACGATTTAGATATTTTGATTAAAAATAAACCAAAATATTTTTTAATTTTGATGGGATAAAGAACCTAGAGTCGGCGACACCTATGATGGTCGCAGTTGAGTGATAATGTTGTGCCGTATCTATATTATGTTCTTTTAACCAGATAAGTTTTCTGTTCACGTTCATCGCGTTCTTTTTTAATCATAATGCGGTTAACCGTTGTCGCGAATTTAGTGCGGTGGACTTTTGCAAGTAATAAAACGAGTAGTCTAACACCTTGGTTGTCAGGCATGTCAACCGTTAGTGGGGTCAAAGAATCCCTTCAACATCAAGAGCGGATTCTTCTGAGAGCTCGAGTCATGGATATTCACTCTTCTTCAAACCTAGGACATTGTAAAATGTTGTTTTCAGTAGTGTCTTCGGGATTGAAAAAGTATGCACACGCGACGTCGTCCTCCCGGATTATGTCGTGTTGGTAGCTGTAGTTTTGTTTCATATAATTTTAATTTTTTTTACATTCTTTGATTTTTTGATAACAATTAAGCCTGTTACCCGTGTATCAATACTTCTATCGATTTCAAATTAGACTATGTCTATAATTCTATGGTATTTTCATTATTTCTCATAAATAAAAAACTAATATAATTTAATTATTTTCAGGTTCCTTATTACACAGTAAGTGTAATATATTAAAGTACATTTAATTATACAACGAAGTAAAAACTTGAAATGAATCAACTTTATGAAAAGAATAAACCATACAAGAATTATTACTTATATTATAAAATGATGAATGATTAACAAATTAATAACTGCATTTAAATATACAATTCTTGATATTTATGAGTAGGTATTAAAATAACTTTTAAAATAATTCCCTGTTAAACACATTTTATGATCTAAAACCCTATGAAGTGAATTTTTTAAATTTTTTTTTATGAAAATAGACAGCATAAACTTTAAAGTCACCCTATTTCTTTCCTCTTCATAATTAAAGTAGTTGAGGGCTTGCAATAGAAGGAACCACGCCCATTGTCTCCATGACGACGCCCTCCATTTCACGAGTTGTCGTGTTGAACGCGTTAATGGTATATATTGTCTGAATTGTTATATGATATATTTCTTTTGTATTTAGTATATCGTGGCACACTCAATCCTCCCTCGACCTATTTGTTAATGAAAGCTCCTGTTTATTATTTATTCATATATGTGTATCAATTCATAAATTACAATACATTTTAAACAGACGGATTGATTTACATTTGTAACCGAATTACGTAGGAAAACAAACAAAAAATTGAGGAAAAACTCGAATTTTTCCCTAAACCCGGTGAATTCTATACTCCATTATTTTTTTTAAATATTTGCCTCATTTAAAACTATTTATAGTCATAAAAAACTCTTTTTGAGCTGTTTAAAAATGAATTTGTTTTTTCAAGAAGCTTGACAATTTTTTACAATGCTCCTAATATATATATTTTAAAAACATTAAAAATATATAAGCACAATTTTTTTTTTATGAGCATTTGAGTTCAAAATTTAAAAATACTATTAGAGTTGAAAAATGTTTAAGCTTTTAACATTTATATTTAAGTGTTAAAAATTCAAAAAAAAAGTTCCAGCCAAGTAGGTTATTCTGTAACAAAAAAATTAAAAATTGTTAAGCACAGTTTTAATTTTTTTAATTTTTATTATGTATAAATGTGGACGAAATTACATATTAAATAACCAAGAATATTATTATGATATATGTTATTTTGTTGAAAATTTTAAAGTATATTATTATATTTTACACACAATAATGACATTTCAAATGTACTTTTTTGCAAAAAAAATGTTAATGTACTGCTCGTTGTTAAGATAATGTAGTGGTTTCTACTTGCTGTGAAGGACTCGACGATCGGTACCTTAATAATTATATGAACGACGTGGGATGTTCGTTGATGTCTTGAGATGTGTAGGTTTAAGAAATATAAGTATTTGAAATAATTAAACACTTTTAATCATTATTCAATAATATAATAAATCACTTTATTACTGTAAGCCTTTAACACAAAATACGTAAATGCACTGTCGTAAGCTTATTAGACCTTTGATGAGTGGTGACTATCTTCTAAAAACTTTGGTAGGTACTTTTGATAGGTTTCCCACAGTAACTATGGTGGCCTGATATATCTATGTTCTAATTTTACTTAACATTATTGTTAACTTGCATTTATTATGTTAATAGGTAAAACATCTTGTTGTTTTCACCTTTCAAATAAGTATAATGTTACTTAGGCTTTTTACGTGTACCATAAATTGCATATTGCTACCTATACATTAAAAATAATAAATTAGAATACGGTATAATTCATTGTTTTATATTATATCGGTAAAATAATTATATTCTACTTTTTTGTTTACAACACGTGCTAGTAAAATAAATTACTTTAATCACAATATATCATCAAATATAGGTACTAAATTAATAATCAACATTATAATATATCGACAGACCGTTTTCTAACAGCATCGTTTTTCGTATATACCTACAATGATTTTATATCATTGAATTCAAATTTAGCACCATCCATTACAGTGACTAATATATTGTAGAGCAGAGCGACATCAATTTACCAGCTTTTTCTTTTTGTATATTTCAAAATGCTTTCAAAATTGACTAGACTTTTTTAATTTTGAATTCTCATAAGTATCAAATAGACTCATTTTTCTTTCAGTATAGATACTGATGTTGGGAATCTGAAATTTTTGGAATCTTAAATGTTAATTACAGGCAGAAAAACATACATTATGTTAATTTAAAATACTCATAAAAATTTAATTTGACTTTCCGGTAGGAATTTCTTGATGCGTTTTTCATTGACGGCTCATTGAAGGGTCTTTTGTGGAGATTTAATTTATGTGTTTTTGGCCTAGGTAGTTAATGACATAAATCATATATGATGTATAGAATATAGACAGGTTGGTAACCCGCCTATACCAAAAACAATTGGAAATTGTCACAATATCATTTATTTTTACAGATTTAGCAATTCGATACCTTGATTATATAATCGGTATGTATTATAAATACTTAAATAGTAACTATGTATTGTCCATATTATATATTCAATGGGAGACAGAGCATGGTTGACTCTATCATAGTAATATGGTGTTAAATTGCTGTTATAATTTTTGTTGTAGCGGGGTATCAGTCATCAGCACTTCAATCAATATGGTAGTGTGGGTGAGAGAGAGACGTTAATACACGGCACTGCATGTCGTCGTCCTAGGCTAAAGGTACCTCGGCCAGCTTGGTATAATCGCATTCCGCCGTTGGATGGTGTTTAAGGCGTCATTGTTGAAGGCTGTCTATGATCCATTAATACTCGACAGAGCCGTTGGTATTCCGATGGATAACCCGGCTGACGGACCTATAATTGTATGACGCTCTATGCAAGGTGCTCCGACGAGGATCCTCGCAGTCAATCGCTGTACATCGATAGCATCCTGCACAACTTATGTGCGAGTGGCCGATCGTCCAGTGTTGCTGAATCATTTAATTTGGTTTACTGGTACTGGAGGCCTCTGGAGCTTAGATCTGTTTCGTCGTGCTGCCTTATGTTGGGCTCTGAGCTGATTTGATGGTTTTCGGGTCTTCGAGTTGTTGTAATATATGTTTGAAGGTAGGTTTAAGAATAATTCTCCGGGCTGAGTGTCCAAACATTTTTACATAATTCGTGGTTGTTATTGAGGCCTGTGATTGGCTCGTTTTGCCGCGTGAACAGCTCATCGTTTTAATTTTACTTGCGTCTTGTCCTGTCTGTGAAAACTGTTTTTTATTAGCTTGTGTCTTTTATGGGTTTTTGGTTGTTCTGACAAGGACCATGATAACAATGTTCTGTCTCAATGTTTACTATTGACAATATTTAAGCAAATCGAGATATTTTAAAATGTTTTATTATTAATAACAACATTTTTGTTCAGCGGATGCTGGTAAGTAAACATTTTTCTTTGTCTTAAAATCTTTGTTCGAACAAAGTTTTCCATCATGAAAAGCATACTTGGAAATGCATTGAAGTTTCTAATGAGCTAATATCAATACCAATGTGCACTGCATGTATTTTATTTCAGTATTTTTTGAATGGGGTGGGGGTGAAAGGAATATTTTAAGAACTTTCTGAAAAATGCCAGGGAGTGTCCTGAAATTCATCTAGAAATATCATTCATTCCGTGGTTGTAAATGATCTAAATCACTTATATACAACTATACAATTTCGTAAAATATAATTGATGAATTAGTATACTTTTGAAAATATCCTAAAATATATTTAATGTATATCGTGTCCGATTGAATCTATTTAAAGTTGAACATTTAAATATCATCTGTTAGTGTAAGTATGGGATTTCAAACATTTTGTTAAGTTTAAAAATCATTTAAACTTCCTAATATAAAATGCCCTACTTATTTCGTATTTTCAACTTTTTTTTCGACCGAATTTCAGAGAGAGCATTAGGAATATTTCTAGAATATTCATTGTTCACGGGATCATTCTTTGAAAAAAAATATTCTTAATGGCCCAGGATTAAGTGACCTCATTACTTTTCCCAGATATTTCCAATTAACTGGTGTAACTTGAACATTGTAACTGGGGAACATAATATATTAGTATTTTCGAGGCCAATTTGTCATGTGTTTTGAATAGAATATTTTAATACTGTATTCTGTTTTTTTGTTCTTTTCTTTATTTATGCTAATCGTATTCTGTCTCAGTAAAAATTATTTGTTACATTTATTGGAATTGTTAAATTTATAAATAATTTATAATTAATAACAATTTTTACTATTTCCAGTTGAAACTCGTAAGTAATAAATGTTATTAAAAGTTGCTTGTTATATAGTGTTTTTCTTGCAAAGTTTTTCGTTATGAAAAGTATAGGCTGAAATCCATTACGATATAAGGTGGGACTAAAATTTGAAACAATTTCCAAGTAATGGGTGATATGGAGCCTTTCTTCCAAAGGCTATGATCTCAAAAAGAAAAAGGAATTTTGAGAAGCTAATGGAACCACTTCCATTTAGTTTCTTAGGGATTTCCCTGGAGTACACCAAAGTCAACGAATTTATCTTAAATATTATTGTTTTTAAAATAATGTACATGTTTTAATGTTTAATTTAACTTTTAGTAATAAATAACCAGAATCACAAATTTATTACAAAAGAATAAGAATAAGTTTTTTGAAAACGTATTGAACTCGTATGTTATTAGCTTAAATCGTATTCATGTTGCTCAACTTAATGTCAGTTGTCAGCTTAAATATAGGATTTTAATTAATCTCTTTGCTATAATAATGATTTAAACTGTCCTTTATAATTATATATATTTTTGTACTATTGATTGACGCACAATTTTCGTTTTCATGGTATGACACCCTTAGTTAGAGAAATATTTCAGTAATAGTTTCACTAATACATTGAAAATATCCTCATAGTTTTTAAAGATCAAGTAAATAACAAATGAACAAGTTATCCAGGGACCTCTGGGTATCATAATATTGTGTGATTCACAGGGCCGGATTTGACGGGGGGCATTAAGGGCATATGCCCCGGGCTCCCAAATTTTAGGGGCCCCCGAGACTAGAATCAGAAATATAAAAAAATTGCAATTTGGGTTCTCAAACTATATTTTTTAAAAAAAATATAGTTTTAAAGAATTTCTACTACTAGCTGGTCATGTCGATCTGGCGCAACTAAAGCATTATTTCATGGATATTCTCAAATAAAATCTATTCTTGGCAGTATATCTAATAATTTAAATGAGTTACAAAAACACGTGATGAAGCAAACGGACTATACAACAAGATGTGTAAGTTAGAAACAGGTATATATTGTGCATTTTGGAACGAAATTCTGGATCGTTTCAACGCTACTAATAAAATTCTTCAAGCTCCCACATTAGTCCTTAATAATGCTGTTGCATCTGTTAAGTCATTAAAGTGCTTTATTGATGCTCAACGTGATGGTTTTTCAATGTTTGAGAAAAAAGGCAAAATCATCTCAAAATCAAATGAATATAATGATAATAACAAACGATCTCGTAAAAATTAATATTCGATTGAATCCTTTAGATTATGGCAAAGGTCCTTATTCACAACTAAATCATTTAAAAAAATTTAAAGCAGGTTTTTTGCCTGTTATAGATCAAATGTCATCAGCAATAAGTCAAAGACTTAAAGCATATGAAGTAATATGTGATCGTTTTGGATTTTTTGGACAATTAAATAATCTTAGCAACGAAGAATTACAAGAAGAGGCTAAAAAACCTGTAGCTGTATACGATGACGACTTAGACGAATTGTTGTGTGTTGAAATAATTTATTTTTCTGGATTTATAAAACTTTATTCCAAGCCAGAAGAAATGAGTAATGAGAATTTTATGTACAAAACTTTAATTGAAAAAGACGTAATATTAGCTTTTCCAAATGTTGAAATCGCATTACGCATGTATTTAGTAATTATTGTCACCAATTGTAGTAGTGAACGCACATTTTCAAGATTGAAAATTATAAAAAATAGATTACGAACTACAATGAATGAAGATCGTTTGAACTTTTTATCAGTTATGAGCATTGAAAGTGATGTGTTGGATAATCTGTCAGTTGATGATATTATAGATGACTTTGCAGAAAAAAAATCAAGAAAAGTATGCAATTTATAATATTCTATTTTCTATGTAAACATAATAGGTTAATGACTGTAATAATAATCTTAACTTTTAATTGACTATTTTCTTTATCCAAAATATAAATACAAATTTTTGGTAGAGTTTATTAATATATATATCTAATTAAATACATTTTAGCCTTCGATTATATTTTTTTATTAATAAAATAAATAATATATTACTGTATGACTTGTTCAATTTATTTAACATAAATGGTTACTTTTAGTTGTAACTATAAATATATTTTACGCATGGTATAAGTTAAGGTAGGTATGCAATTTTTGTTATGGACCATTTAGGGCCCCAAAATATTTTTGCCCTGGGCCCCCTAATGTTTAAATCCGGCCCTGGCGATTCATAATTTTTTTTGGTTCATTTTTAATTGATAATAATATTATTTTGATGTTGATAAAAAGTATTGGTAAGATTAATTGAAATCAGGATCTTTAAAAATATTTAAAAATTAATATTATATTTACAAATAGGTGGACGTATTGGTACGTAATCAGTTTTATGTTGAAAATTATGTTTTCATGTAGTGATGGTGATAAATCTTAAAAAGTTTTTTATCATGATAAGCTTAAATGTAAAATCATGAACAATTTTAGGAGCTATTATTTTTGAAATGAATGGTGTTAAATGAAATAGTTAGGGAAGATTCTTAAAAAATCTTGCGAATGTTTAAAAGTTCAGGAATTTTTCTCAAATAATGTGTTAAACCGTCTTAAGATGGATTAACGTATACATTGATTTTATATCATTGAATTTAAATTTAATACATATAAAGTATTGTAACTCACACAACACATACAGCACAGCAACGGGTTATTTACATGCTTAACTTTCATATTATATATATTTATGAATAAAATGTTGCAGAATAATAAACTTCAGTAAAATAATCGATATAATAAACAACGATACATCCATATTGTATGTCTATTTCATTGTTCTCATAAATGGTAAAAGTATACTAATACCGGCTACATGTTACTTGTGTCCCAAAAAAAGGTATATTTTTCAAGTAGTAAATTTAACCGGTAACTTGTGTCCAGTTTTGGGGACTCAGGTCGGCTGTGTAATTATTATTGATATTATCTACTAAAATCACTAAAATCGATAAACTGTATTGTATAATAAACTTCACTATTTATGGAATGGGGACAGTTCGGTCCCGTAATAAGAATATCAGTATTTACTATTTTGTATTATGTGTGATAGAGCATGTGTTACTTACTTATAAAATTACATCAAACGATGTAAATACAAGTGATAATAAGTGATGTTACTTCACATACTCCATATCAAACTCCAGACAACACCACTCACCTCAATCTACAAAAACTATGTAATGTTACAAATCGAAAAAGCCTATCCGATCTTAGCGCAAGACCTTCCAAAATCATTTGTGCAGAACTTAGCGCTGATGACATTATCAAATTAACAGTTTCCTAATGATATAAATTTAGTTCAGAAAAACATTTATAATTCTCGTAGATTAATCCTACTAATATCTAATTCCTATAAATATATTATAATTATTGCAAAATTATTTTGAATTATATTTGAATTAAAAAAATTATCATTATCCATTACCATGGCAAACTGTAAGACATATGAATTTTTATATTATTTACAATTGTATACCTAATTTTCTTATTACTTAAACTTCTATTAAATTAAAATAAACATCAATGTTTGATGTTGATCAATCTTTTGATATTGATTTTCCAATATTATTATCTGGACGCAATTATGTTATAAAAGAAAGTATACCGGGACGCAAATCGGCCATGATCTTTTTTGAATCTTTTTTTGCGGGGTGCAACTCACCTACTGATAATAATTTGGGATACTAGTAGTATTATCGTCTTATACCTACCCAAGGATGTGCACCTCGAAAACAAATTTTTAAGTTACTATTTTTCAAAAAATGGCTAACAAAAAATGTCAAAACATTGATTTTATAGTGCAGGGATTAATGAATGAAATTATGTTGATGTTTTAAAATCGGGTAATTGTTTATTGCTTTGCCGTACATTTGGTATCGTTTGAGTTACAGTAACGGATGGGTTAAATTTAAATTCTATGATACAAAAACATTATAATATACGAAAAACAATTCTCAGTGAAGACGTTTTGTCACAATATAATATTACTAGGTAGGTATATTTCTAGATATTTTTGGGATTAAGGTAATTGTTTCACTGTATTATAATATAGTGATCAGTCCTATACTAGTATACTATGTTCAATACATTTTCGTCTAAAAAATTTCATTTGACAATGTCGTTGTGTGTATAATACATATAAATATATTGTCTACTCTATAAGTTCTAAGTACTTACTCAAATACTTCGGAATTATAATTTTG
>NW_019101172.1:5497-14670 GCF_001856785.1 Myzus persicae | reverse complement strand
CTTCTTTTGGATGTAACTTGTTGCAGTAAGTGCAATTCAGCCCTATTCCCAGGATTGGTCCTCTCTTATGGTCTAGAAATTAGCCTATATTCTGCCCAGAGGTTTAATATCTATCTCTGTAGTCTGTTCCAAATTTCATCAACATCGGTACAGCTGTTTAGGAATGCATAAAGCACACACAGACAAACATTCATTTTGATAATATAATATAAAGATTTCAACATTGGTAACATTGATTATAAATAGTATCAATGATTGAGTACTAATTTACTTATATACCAAGATATTTGTAATTTTATTGTACCATATTATTAGTAGCATATTATTATTTATAGTTATATTTATAATTATAATATTTATAATTATAATCAATCTATAGTGGTCATGCCATAACTGGCAGTGGCGAAAAACGGTAATGCTATGTACCACTTTCCGCGTCAAGTCACTTGCCCTGCTAAGTCGTGCAGGTATAAGATTCAGAACATGACGTGTATATACTATATATAGATATTATAATATTTCCATTTCAAATATTGTAATATTTATAAATGGCTTTACAATATACATAATATATGATATACCCCTATGGCCTATATATGCATAATCCGATAGTTGAACCACTGCTTAAAATAATATTTTGGATTTGTATATACTATTAATAGGCTATTCGATATTTCGATTATGTTGATGACTGGGACACTATTTCGATTGTATACTAAATATAGTAACAGTAATTTTGTTTGTAAAATTATATTTAGATATCCTTAAATATAGTATTATCCAGAACTTGTTCTTAATTGAATGATCATTCGTAATTTGACGATCAGGCTGATTACATGTGATTTTCAAAGTAAAACATTGTTTTTTTATCCCTGTAACCTGTTTAAAATTTTCTTTGACTAATTCAATATTTATTTTATAATACTAATTGTTCTTTTTCAATATCAATTTTAAACATGGTTGGACGAAAATGTGGAGTTGCACCTACAGCTGTGATTGATGCTATTATGTGTTTTAAAGATAATGTGGTTAGCATAGACGAAAAAGGTGACATGAGTTGTAAGTACCTATACAAATCAATAATAAATTTTTCATATAACTGCAGTAACGCTACTACTTTACAAAATGTTTATTGATATCATCAATCGTAACTCGGACCTACCGATTATTTATCATTTGATTATTCAATTTATCGATATTTTTATCACTGGATTTTTTAAGTAATCAAAAAATGGAATGTTATATTTTGTATTGTGTCTAGGTAGTACAGTAACTATTTCTTTATTAGACAACTTATGTATTTAACAAGTTGACTGCCAGAGTATTTTTACAGGGTTGTCCTCACACGCCATGAGTACCAATACTGGTACTCACTGGTTTCGTCACGTACGCCGTTGTATTTTTAGACAGCTTACACCATAGGCCTTGGGTTTTTTTTCATATTTATAATAATTTTCTTATCTTATAAGCTTATTGGTATACTTGTATGTTTATTTAAAGAAAAATAAACCGATTCCGTGTGAGTACCAGATATGGTACTCAATGCCTATAGTATATTATTATAGCCCATACTGTCTAGAGAGATGTATTAATGTTATCAACTAAACACAACGATAACGTTATAGAAACTACTAACAAATATGGTAAAAAAATTGTTAAGCCAAAAGTTGTAGTTGACTACAATAAAGCCAAAGCATTTGTGGATATTTCGGACTTAAGGGGATCATANGATATGGTACTCAATGCCTATAGTATATTATTATAGCCCATACTGTCATATCATTTTTATATTTTCATTTCACTTTGACTCGTTGACGACGCGCAACGTATAATATATAATGGAGAACAACGAAATTATTTTTATTTTATTTTTTTCACTAATTCAAAAATCTGAAATTTCTCAAATAAGTCAAGAAGAAAACCATAAGCTAGTTACTTGCAAGAGAGGAAGATGTTACGAATGCTATAATGAGATGGTGAAGCAAGGTGGAAGACAGCATGCACAAAAAGTCACTCGGAAAGTGCAAACTATGTGTATAAGTTGTTCTAAGCCTTTATGTTTAGATTGTTTTTTTACGACACATTCGTCAAAAAGAATAAAATTGTAAATAATTTATTTATATTTTTTTATTTTGTTGACAAGTATTTTAAGTACTTTTAGTTAAGCAGTTTTATTTACAAGTATACTAAGAAGTATTGTTTTATTATTTTTTTCATTACTATACAATATTTTGTAAGTTAATTTACCCAAAATATAAAAAAAGATTTTTATATGAACAAATAACAATATCACGATGCTATTTACATGGAATAAATCGTCTTTATCTGTATTTTTTATGCCATTAATTGATTGAGTACCAATATTGGTACTCAATGACGTAATCACGAAAAATTATGAGTACCAAAATTGACCCTCAAAGCTTGAGAGTCAAATAGTGTGAGCACCAATATTGGTACTCAAAGCGTCTAGAAGAAATATGTTAAAACTATTAGGGCCTAGGATACATACCACTTGAGTACCGAATATGGTACTCATGGCAGTCAACTTGTTTTAAACACATTTGTTTTAATTGTATCGTAGATTTTAGCCATAATATAATAACATAATTATTAGGTAGGCAAATTAATATATAGACATTGTTAAAATATCAAAATAACTGTCTATAAAATTAACACACCACCAGGGGCGGACAGGGAGGTAAGCGGCCCAGTATTCTACAACAATAAACGGCCGGCCCAACCCGTTCATACCATTATCTATGAATATACCTACTTTCTCGGGTAGTTTATCAAATATATTATATATAATATACCTACTTGTTCGTCTAGTAGCCTGTAGGACCTCTGGAAATATACTAAATACTTACCTTATTGCGATTAGAACAGTAATTGCGCTAAATACATAAATAACGAACATACTTAACGGCGCACACAACACAAAAAATTAATTTTTTAATTTGAAAGGATATTCAATTCTAAGAATAATTGTACCTATAGGTTTTGCGTTCCTATTCACATTATTTAATAAGTTATGACTTAATGAGTAGGTAATTGAAAAAAGCCGCGTAATGTCATTGGGCCCGACTCGTCGTAATTGCCTATCTATATCTATGCGTGTAAAAATTCCTCGCTTCACACAACGATACACAAACCTAAACATTTAATTTTTGAAATTCAATTTACGTATAAATGTATGTTTTTATTTGTTTAAGACGATACAATTATCAAAATTTCAATATAACGTTTAGTTTTATAAGTATTAAAAATCTTAAGATATATTTTTGAATTTTTATTTTATATTTAAAACTTTTCCGTTTAATAAAAATATCTCTTTTATGACTAAACGTTATATTAAAATTTTGATAGTTGTATATAGTCTTAAACACATAAAATCACACATTAAATAATTATGACAAAATTCATTAAAAATTCAAAAATGTTCAATCTATTTTTCAGTTAAAAATTCATAAAAGATTTTATTTTCATACCTAACATTTGACATTTTAATTAAAGGTTTCTAACAACTTCTGCTACCTCAATCAAAAAGAAAAAGTTCACTAGAATGTTACACTATTTGTAGCCATAAGATATATTTTCGCTTTTTACAAATTTTTTTTAACTATTAAATTTGATTATTTATACAAGTATGCCAGGCTGACATAACGTCTCAGCTCAGAATCGTTTTCGTATATAATGATTTATTATTGAATTCAAATATGACATATTCATTACAACTACTGTACAGCAGAGCTGTACCCACTTGTCCACCTTTTTGTTTTGAAAATATTTTGTTATTTTAATTATTGACAACGAGCCTATTTTTATCATTTACATTACATACTAACAATTTTTATTTGTGAAAACCTATTATTATTTTAACTATTGACATAATTTTCAACTGCAAATTTGATTTTTTATATATATTTTTTTTGTTTGTAAGCCTTTTATTATTATTTTAATTACTGACAAATCATTATTGACAATACTGCAGATTGTATCTTATGACAATATCAATTGTCATCTACTATACATTTTCACGTGATCTATAAATATTGTCCACTATCTATTGTCGCACTATCAATTTACCACTATCTGTTTACATGGATTCAGATCAAATATTTTAAAATAAAAATTCGTTTTGTTAAAAACTTATTTTTTTGCAAAATTCATTTTCATAGACAATTTACCAATACATTAATTTAAAAGTTTAAATATAATTTAAATAAATAGTTACTAAAATTTAAAAAAAAAAGAAGTTTTTTTTAGTTTTTTCAGTTTTAATATGTTGAGTGTGAAATAATATTAGATTCTGAGCGGAGCGATGAATGTATTGGTTTTACAATGATGTGTGTTTTTTTTTTTATTTTTTTTTGTGTCTGTCATCACGTTTTGGGACAGTAAAAGTGCTTAGATTTTCTTCAATAGTACCTTTTCTGATAGGAAAGTGAATCTAGTTGGTACTTTGGGGGGTCAAAAGTAAACATTTTCCAGTAGTTTTCAAAAGTAACGTGAAAAACAAATGGAAAATTAAGGAAAAAACGGGAATTTTTACGCGACATTGATTTTCGACAAAACCGATTTTTGTTTTTGGTTTAACTCTTAAAGAAATTATCGTAGATACATGAAATTTTGACCGAATGTTTATATAAGCAGTTTCTATACACCATACCATTTTCAAAATATTTTGACTTATTTTGAGCTGTTTACAGACATTTTAAATTTCCAATCTTTTTGGTTTTTTTTTTTAAAAAAAATCAATAACATTTTATTTATTCGTTAAAAATTCTTGAAAATGTAATAGAATGCTCCTAATATATTGTTTCAAAAGCACATGAAAAATATTAAAAATCCGTAGTCACAATTTTTTTTTCTAAGCATTCAAAGTTGAAATTTTGACAAAATACGTAAAAATGACGAAAATTTGCAAATTATTTAGAGTTAAGAATTCATAAAAATTTTTCTTTTTAAATCTAAGGTTTTAAATTTTAACACAAAATTTAACGTAAGACCATTCAATTTTGAAAATATTTTGATTTGTTTTGAGCTGTTTATAGACATTTTTAGTTTTCAATTTTTTTAGTTTTTTTTTTTTTTATAATTGTCAATAAAATTTTATTTGGTGGGCCAAAAAGTCTGAAAATTTAATACACGCTTTCTTATATATTGTTACAACATCAGTTGAAAAATTTTAAAAATACATAGGCACGATTTTTTTTTTATAAGCATTTAAAGTTCGAATTTTGACAACATTTGTCAAAATCTCGAAAATTATAAATCATTGTAATTAAAAAATTATAAAATGTTCAGTTTTTATAACTAAGTGTTGAAAATTTAAAACAAAAATTCTCATAAATAAATCATACTGTAACCAAAAAATCTAAAAAATATATCAACACATTTATTTTTTACAGACATTTTAATTTCAAATTTAGACAAAATTTCATATTTAAACCAAGAATAATGTTTTAAGTTATTTTGTTATAATTTCAAAATATTATTTGTTGGTATATGAAACTTTTAGAGTATATTGTTATATTTTATATACACGCAATGGCATTTTAAAATGTAATTTTTTGGGAAAAATGAATTTCACCAACTATAGTAAATAGTAAATACTAATGCCTTATACTAAAATTAATTACTTTATTCACAATAATATCATCAAATACATTTAGACTTATTAAGATATTATAGACTGACTGACCGTCTTCGCTCAGAATCGTTTTTCTTATTCAATGATATTATATCATTGGATTAAAATCTAACACAATCCATTACAGTGACTCACTTGTAACCTACTGTACAGCAGAGCGACATACACTTACCCACCTTTTTTTTTATTTAATATACCTATCATATATGACAATTTATATTTAAAACATTTTACTTTAAGATGCGCTTTTATTTTTTTTTTAGAAATAGCTGTGGCCACTAACCCAATATGGGCTGAAATTAGCGCTCGTTTAGATAACAACATATCTAAAAGTGCAATTCATACATTAGTGTTTAAAAACCGGTATGATATTAAGGAAAAACTTGGATTTCCGATGTGCTCCAGAACTATAGCATCTAATGTTATAATTAATTCTCCGAATGCAAGTGGTTAGTAAAATAAGATATTCAAGAATGTTAAAAAAGTTTTGGGTGGGTGTTTATGAATAATAATATTAACTTTAGTGCTTTTTCGGAATATCTTAGACAATACTTTGCGGAATATGAGATTTAATAATAAACGAATTAAAATGACAATAATTTGTATTTAATTTTTTTTGCAGCAGATAGATGAATGAATTGATTTTACAGTGTGTGTTTTTTTTTTTTGTGTCTGCCCTCTTTTAGCGCAATTATTACCATATCTTTATTTTATCATTTTCTTAACCTACACGTTAATATTTTCAAAATGTATTGTCTCTTTTTAAGCTATTTTTGAGATATTTTTCGAATTTTCCAAATTTTTTTTAAAATTATAAATAAAAACTTTTTTACTTGGTAAAAATCATGAAAATTTAATGCAAGGTTCTTCATAGGTTGGTTTAATAACAGTTGAAAACTGCAGTAAACATAAATATTCAAGTTAATTTTATATATGCATTTATAGTTCAAATTTTGACAAAATTTTAAAATTATTTTTCACTTAGAAATTCATAAAAATATTATAGTACTATGGTATTTGGGAGAATTATGTTAAATTAATTTGGATGGAAGCTGCTATGTATAGATTTAATTATATTTTGTAGATAGTTCAGATAATAGTAGCAATTTAGATGAAGATCTACCAATAAGAAAGTTTGTTTTTACTTTTTCTGTCGATGAGTGGAATATGATCAAGCCGGAGGATATTGTGTATAGATTGAATGACAAAAATCGACCAAAACAAAATGTTAAAATTCATCAAGCATTACAAAAAAATCAGTGGACACCCATATTAGCCGAACATTTTTGGATTCATACCCAATTACCATGTTGTATATCGTTCCAAAGAGCTCATGTATATCCACATGGAAATAACTTTGTTACAGTTATCGGACGATGCTCTGTATGTAGCTCACATTTTAAGGGTGTTATTTTAAATCAACCATCAGAAAACTCAAGGTATTTTTTAATATTTTATAATTATACATTATTACATTTTTATATTATGCAATAGAGTTTTGATGGAATGCACGTATATTGGGAACTTTGATGAGCACCATTTAAACAAAAAAAGACGTCTAATTGGACCAGCAAAAGAAAAAGCTATATCTTCTGTGGTTATTAAAAATGTGTCAAGTGAAACTTTTAGAGAAAAGGAAGCAAATCGTCTTATGACAAATGGTAAGAATTGTAATACGTTTTAGCCAGAAATGTACACTGTGTTTCAAAAATTATTAAATTTATATATAAATTATATGTTCATTTATAAATTTATAAAAAACAAAATAAAGCTTTTATACGACAAATGTTTTAATGCATTTTGAGTGCCAGAATTAAGATGTTCAAAATATTTAAAATTATTTAAACCATTCGAAACTATGCTTCATGGCTCAATTTTCCGAGCATTCGGCAGGCCTAACCTAACCCGTAATAATTATAAACAATTAAACAGTAAAACATTTTCTTTCTGTGTCCTTAATAACTCGAGATCCACCAAAATGTTGTGAAGATAAATAGAACAACTTAAAAGGAATCTTGATTTACATTTTCTAGATTTTTGACCTAGTGAACAATTGTTTATCAATATTTTTTCATGCCTATAGCTTTTATAGCTCAAAATCAAAAATAGTCTTGTTTTTTTTTTTATTTAACAAGGTTTTTATTTTATTAATTTAAATTTTATTATTCAAAATTTATTTTAATTATTGAATTTAAATTTTTTTTTAAGATTTATAGTTCTTTAATTTATTTAATTTTGGAATATAGATTGTTTATTAAATATATATTTTTATTATTGAATATTTATTTTTTTTAATAAATAAAAAATTGTTTGATTGATTAAATAAAACCAATGCACATAAAATATAACAAATTTAATAAAAAAAAATCTAAAGTTGATGATAACTCTATAATCGATACATAGTCTCTATATGTAGGATAATCATTGTAAGCAACACTCAGACCTACAACAATTGCATCAAAAGGACATATTGTGTTTGTTACAACATATACATGCCCTTTTATTTTACATTGGTTAGAAATATTACCATTTAATAACAAAGTTTTTTTGTGTGATCGCATTCTTGAGCTGTTCAAAATTCTATCAATTTCAGGGCATGGATTAGTGTACTTAAAATTTCTTTTGTCTTTGTTTTTATTTATTTGAAGTGGTCCTGTAGGGTTATTTTTATAGCCTTTCCACGTTTCTTCTTTCAACAAAGTATCACTACTGTCAC
Organism: Myzus persicae; assembly: GCF_001856785.1. NCBI lineage: Eukaryota > Metazoa > Arthropoda > Insecta > Hemiptera > Aphididae > Myzus > Myzus persicae. The sequence goes on along the minus strand of NW_019101172.1, from coordinate 6,301 downwards.
TTGAAAATGAAGAATTATCCGCAACAGATTCAGAGACACAAATAGTAGGAATATTTAACTCATTTGCAATTTTTTTTGGACTTGGTTCTTTTATATTAAATTTTTCAGAGTATTTTGATTCTAATGAAGATTGATTGTTAATACTTGAAGTATTGGTGTCAAAATATATTTCATGATCAATAATTAAATTTTGATCTTTCTCCTGAGGACTAGATACTTTATTGTTATTTAAATATATTTATAAAAATCAATTATTTAAAATATAATTTAAATTTTTTATTAAATATATTTTTTTTATAATTTGCATTACTTATTAAAAAATTGATTTTTATAAATATATATTTTTTTATAAACTTTTATTTTAAAATTCTTTATTTAATTTCAATTGTTATCAAATTCAGTGTTTTTTAAAACTTTTTTATTTCTTATCAAATAATGATTATTTATTCAATTAATTTTTTTTTTATAAAATATGGATTGTATATTTAAATACATTTTTTTATCAAATGTTTCTTATAAAAATAGAATATTTTTTATTCAACTTAAAACTTCAATATATACCTTTTAAAAAACAATGTTATGATAAAAAATTAAACTATATAAAAAATAAAAAAAAATATATATATTTATAAAAATTAATTTTTTAATAAATAAGGCAAACTATAAAAAAAAATTATAATGAACAATTTTAAAAAAATTCTATAAAATATATATTTATATAAAATTAATATTTTTTAGAAAATTAACTGAATAAAAAATCAATATTTGATAAGATATCAAAAATATTGTAAAAAACACTGTAAT
>NW_019101172.1:0-5395 GCF_001856785.1 Myzus persicae | reverse complement strand
AATATATTTAATACAACATTTAAATTATATTTTAAATAATTGATTTTTATGATTATATTTTTTATAAATTTTTATAAATTCTTTATTTAGTTTCATTTTTTATGATTAAAATTTTTGTTTTACAACATTCTTGATTTCTAATATAAATTATAAAAAAAATTTATAATGATAAATTTTAAAAAAAATCTTTAAAATATATATTTATATAAAATCAATATTTTTTAAAAAATTAACTGAATAAAAACTCAATATATGATAAGAAATAAAAAAAATTGTAAAAAACACTGTTATAATAAAAAATTAAACTAAATAAAGAATTTAAAAGAAAATGTATGAAAAATATGTATTTAAAAAAATCAATTTTTAAAAATATAATTAAATTTTTAATTGTATATATTTTTTTAATTTGCATTATTTATTAAGAAATTGATTTTTTTAAATATATTTTTTATGACATTGAATAACTAAATGGTGGGAGGAGGGTATTCTCCAACAAATTCCAACAAATGTCCAACAATGTCCAACAAGTCCGTTTGAACATTGTTGGAAGGTTTCTGAAAAGTTCTGCTAACATTGTAATGCTAACTTCACATAGGTTTTTTGAAGTTCTGGGACAATTTGGGTGGGCTAAGTTCCTAACTTTGAAAGTTCGTAGAAGTCATTCGAGCTACTTGCAAATTCTAAAAACGGACTTGCAAATACTTGCTAATCATTAGCTTTCGTTTGATACCGATTTTGAAGTTCTGTGACAACTTGGGTGGGCTACGTGAAGTTGGCCCAACTTTTAATTATTTCATTTAACGGTAAAAGTTTGGACTTGCAAATTCTAAAAATAGACTTGCAAATACTTGCAAATAACTTGCTAAATAATGGCATAGATTTCGAAAAAAATGCAGTACTTAGGTGGGCCAACTTCATGAACGTCAAATAACGATTGCAATTTTTTAACGTAATTATAACGGAAAGCGAAAATCAAAAATAATTACATACCACAAAACAAAGCATAACGAATAACAATATATTATATTGTAATATATCATTAAACAAAAAATATCGCAAAACGTAATTTATAGAATATCATTTAACGAAAATTATGGAAAAACGTAATTTATAGAATATCATTAAACAAAAAATAACTTAAAACTAAATTATTTGAAAATTTAGAATCCGTTTATTTTAAAGTAAGGTACTTATATTGATTTCATAGAAATATATTTTATTTCATGCTATTTATTTTTGTCTTACAAAAAAATCTAAGAATTGATTATGTTATATTCCGTATCCGGAACATTACCTACCCGCATTTTTTTGAAGTTATTGATAATTTTTAAATTGAATTGATAAAAAGCAAGTACCTAGTATAATAATAATTATTATTTTTATAAATAATGATTAATGATGCCCCGATAATTGCGCTGTAGAAGTATAGAGTATAGACTTATTTTGTATTCACTCTGTACTTTGTATACTCTGTATTCTGTACTACTGCGGTCCTCTTGTGAGTGTTAGTACCTATACTGTTGTTAAAACATCCGTTTTATTTATATTAGCTAAATATTAAAACAAATAACGCAATCATGGGTAGAAAAATTTCTACCCCAGTACTGAAAATGCAGAGGTGGGCATTTACTTGTTAAAATGTTAATTATTTTTGTTTTTAGCTTATTAACTTATTCAGTTAAAATTTCCAACGTAATTATATGAAATACTTAGTTGTTAGGTATATAGATTACCATTTATACCAATATTAAATATTAATAAAATAGTAAACTATAATTTTCTGGTAACGATGTTGAAAAAAATTAAGTAGTAAATTAATTACTGGATTGTTGGGTAATAACGATAAACGCAAGACTTGGTAACGTTTTAATTGTAAATAACGTAAAACGAAATATTTTTTTTTGAAATGCAAGCCCTGGTTTTAAATATATAAATTCTTTATTCTCGTTATTACTGATTTTACAAAAATATAAAGTTATTCTTAATACGGTGTAATCAATAAACAATTTCACTGATAAACATTTTCTATATTTTACTCCTGAACTTCTTCTCTCCCTCCACAGTTACGGACATAGTATCTAAACAGTAACTTTTATACGAAATGCCAATTTAGAAGTGTACACAATATTCCACGGCTAATTCGTTTAATTTAATTTTAGGAGGTTTCGAACCAGCTATCATTCCAACCGGCAATTGTTTACGCACACTGAAATCGAAAAAACTGGCAAATAATCGCAGGAATAAAGATTCAATGATTTCCTTGAATATAATGAAAAAAGAGAATGAATTTAAACATATTATTCAAGACATAGGATGTGATCCTTTTTTTGTGCATTATCATTCTTCAGAGCAAATTCATCTGTACAGAAGCTATTGTGGTATTACTGATTATCCAAAGTTAGTTATTGACGCCACAGGTTCAATAGTTAAAACTTTTCACAGATTTGGTTTAGAAAAGACTAAATCTATATATTTATATGAAGCATTGGTGTACGATAGAGAAAAAAATAAAAATTTTACTGTTACAAACATGCTTAGCGAACGGCACACAAATATAGCAATTTCGAATTGGCTTTTAAAATGGATAAGTTGTGACATTAAAAAACCAAGAGAAACAATCTGTGATAATTCTTTGGCTTTGCTTTCAGCCATTGTTCAAAGTTTTACCCAGTATTCGTCTTTGCAAGACTATGTAAGAGTGTGTTCTGACCTGCTTACAGAAACAATTTCTTCCACTTCACATTGGATTCCCCGTTGTTTTGTACGAATCGATGTTGCGCATTTTATCAAAATTTGTTGCAAGTGGACACCCCTCAAGACAGTTTCTAGAAGAGTTAGAGAAGTTGTCCTCCGCTTAGTTGGCGTTTTAATAAAATGCCAAAGTTTGACAGAAGTTAGGTCTCTGCTATTATCGATGTTTGTGGTTTTCAGTAATGAAACAGATGGAGTAAATGTAATTGATGGCCAGGAAACTCCATGTGAGTTACATAAAAGAAAACTTATTGAAGCTACATCTAGCGGGTTTGTAGAATTTCAGCAAGAATTCGATAATATTTTAGCTCTTGCTGAATCAGAAGATGAAGCTCGAAATTTATTAGAAGAAATGTACGATATTCAAAACGAAGGACTTAATAATTATGAAAATCCTTTTAAATCTTGGGCGGAAAATATTTATGAGAGTAGTAAAAGTTTAATTCAGGAAGGATCGGGGCTAAATCCATTACATATTCCAACGTTAGTGCCCACATTGATAAACATCATGAAACTGTTACCTTTATGGTCAGGTGTAATGGTGCCAATATTTGGCTATGGTGATAACATCTCGAGCTCAGCTGCAATAGAGTCAAGTTTCAAAAAGCTCAAAGCTGTAACTTTTAAACATGTCCCCTTGCCAACTGACATTGAAACATTTATGACCAATCATATTGAGTCACTAAAAGGTGCCACGCTTCTACGATCGGCCAGAAATGAAAATAATCCTCTGGCACCCTTGGTTGAGACGGATGAACTAGTTATCAATGCAAATGGACATTCACCACTGATAATGCATGAAATGCAAGGGTCCCCATCAATAAACATAATAGAAAATAATGTAAATGAGTATCAAAAACTAAATTATGAAATAGAAAATAATATTTAAAGTCAATCACCAGTAAGATACAATAATGATTTTAACAATGACGAATCACCAAACTCGTATATGAAGGAACAAACTCCAGGTGAATTATTCAATGTCACTGACGATGAGAATGAAGATTCGAGTGTTTCATTATTTTGTATTATGAAAGAAAATAAAATTAGGTTTGTTCCAGTACAAAACCAGGAAAACAACGAAGAAAATAATGCTAGAGAAAGTTGGAACAGAAAAAGTGTCCAGAAACGAAAGAGTAACTCTTACCTTGTGCCAAATCCTCATTTACGCCACGTGAAAATAACATACACAACTAAAAATCAACGTTCAATGCCAATATTAAAAAATGGATCTTGCTTTAAAGAGTTAAAAAGTACATGCACAAGTAAACAAGGCAAAGTGATTTTAAATAATACTTGTGCTTTTGACTCATTGACTTCGTTAATAATGGTTTGTAATTTTTCTAATTAAATATTCACTATAAAACATTTTACATTTCACTTAACTACAAATATACATACCTATATTCATGTTATTTTAATTTCACAATTAGTATAATGATTTTATTAGATATTACTACATTAGCATATACTAATTACTATTTATATGAAATTATTCAACAAAAATAATATTTTAATTATATTTACTACAGTAGTGTGGTATCTAGTTTTTCTAAAAAATGTTTATAAACTTCCCAGCAAGTTTAGTTCTGGATTGTAAATTGATTATTTTTTTATAACTGTTTTAACAATATTACAAATTAAATAATTAAAAATAATAACAATTATATTAAATTAAGTCATAATTTTATTTTTTAAATAAATATTATTTAAAAATGTTCAATATAACAACGAGTAGGTAAATCCTAGGTGGACCTATATCTGATAACAAAAAATATTAAAAGTTATTATAATCCATATAAATATCGTAATAATATAAATATAAAAACATATGAAATTAAATTAAATTACATGAACAAAACTATAGTTAGGTTAGGTACAAAATTATTATAAGAAGTTTATAAAAGACTATTAAACATGATAATTTATTGTATTTTTAATGTTACAGGTAGCTTACTGTGATAGCCAAATGTACGCATCAGAATTAAATAAATTTACAAAATCCAATTTTTTTGGATTTATTTTTAATATTGTAGAAAGTGGCATAACTTCTAAAACTTACTCACAAAGAGCTGAGCTAATTATAAACCATATGAGTCCATCAATTCAGATGCTAGAATATGGAAATTCATTGGTTATGTGTGACTCAACCATTGGTTATGTAATAAATGCATTAATGGATGCCCCAACAGCTATAGAAATAAAAAAATGTTCTATAGATGCATGCGATACTCAAGTAGAGAGTATTTTAAAGTATTTAACATTTCAAGTTAACCATGATGATAACATAAAGGAACTTCAGTCTTATATTAATACAAGAACACTGACTGAATATCTTAATTGTGGAGATAATTGCAGTGGAATTAAAACAATAACAACTACTATTTCAAAAATACATTTATTTATTGATATTTTATTTTGGGAAGGTAAATTATTTTAATATTATTTTCTTTATAATATTAAGTTAGAATAATCATATTGTTTAATTTAAAGGTGATGATCAACAAAAGAGCAGTGAGGCTGGTATAATTGTGAAAATTAAATTATGTGATATCCCCCCTGTTATCATACATAATTCAATTACATATGAACTACGTGGTGTTATATGTTACCATAAAGGCAAATCAAGTTTAAGAAATTCAAT
>NW_019101171.1:0-14500 GCF_001856785.1 Myzus persicae | reverse complement strand
TCCAAAAAAACTTGTAAAGGTAAATAATATTAATAATATTAATCAACATAAAAAAATATAAAAAAATACCTATTACCAACCATGTTCAGTATATTTAAAATAGAAATGGTGAATGCTCTAATTATCGGTAAATATTTAGATTATATAAATTCTTCTTAAACATTTTTATTTGTTAAAAGATATCTCTAATTTAAAGTTTGAATAGTTTAATATATTGTGAGTATTTCACTTATGTTTTTTACATACAAATGTAATTATTGAGCTAGACAATAATTTTAAAAATAATGTAGCTTCTACGAGCAGTGTTAATATTATGAAAATTACGATGACTGAAAATGCTGTAACGTTTGCAGAAGAAATTGGTCCAAACTTAAACATTGTGAGCACACTGAGCACAATGGATAATACATCTAGTGCTGGTAAATATAATAAGTACATAATAGGATAACTGATTGATGTAGCTTTTGTTGTATTGTATTTCATATTTCAGTTAAGTAAGTAAAATATTATATTTAAATTTACTAATTAAATAATACATATTTATTTGAAATTAATAAAAATATTATCCAATTTATAAATTATTATTATTTATAATTTAACAATCATTACTATTTACTTTCAATTTAAAGTACATCAATTTTAATATTTCTTATTTTAAGTATAATTTTGATGCATTTGATTCAATTGTTTGTTTTTTTTCTCCATTAATCTCAACCTAATAATATTACATATTTAATAATATTTTATAGTTTTATACGTAATGTACAAACCCAGCTTTAGACCTGTACCCAATTAATAGTCATACAAATATTAATTATGCTATGCTTTTTAGATACAAATGTAATTGATGGGCTAAATTATGTGAATGAATGTTATGTGAACAATACTCAGGTAACTAAATAATCTTATGATGTTGAAAATGCTAACACGGTGATATATGAAGAACCGATTGTCCCTGCTACTTGCCTTTCAAGTCCCAGGTAATTATATCAAATAATTTTATATTTATAATAAATAAATAAGAATCATATTATTATACTACATTGTCTACATTAATAAAAATCATATTATTATACTAAATTAAAAAATGAATTAATATGTCTAATAATTAATTTGTTATTTTTAGGGCATTTTAATTAGTATAAATTATTATATTATTTATTTGTAGTACTTCAAAATGATCCAGCTCTTTAGCCCAAAAGTTTATCATCTGCACTTATTCATCATTTTTCATTACAAGGCCCATGCCAACCATTACCATCTGAATTAAAAGACTGTACTTTTCCAAACACTATTATTAATTCAAAAGGACATGTTAGATCATTTCATGAATCTTATTATTACAAAAAACTTGGAGATGGAAAATTTGTTAACCGTACTTGGATATCATACTCAATATCTCTAAATAGATATTATTGCTATACTTGTAAACTTTTTGGTTTACCTAGAGCAAAACAAAATTATTTAGCAATACATGGATCAAATGACTATAAAAATATTAGTAGAAATATAACACAACACGAAGTATCACCAGATCACATACAGAGTGAAATTGCCCGTGGATTATATATGAACCATAAGCGCATTGATATAAACCTCTTGGAATCCAAAAATCGACAAGTTGCTGAAAACCGTGAAATTTTAAAATGTGTAATAGAAGCTTTGCTTTTTACTGCAAGACAGAAAATTGCTCTTAGAGGCCATAACGAAAAAATTGATTCAGCTTATAGAGGTAATTTTTTAGAGGTAATCAAATTATTGTCAATCTACCATGCACCTCTTAGATCACATTTAGAGCAGATTAATTCACAGGGTACTCATAACCGTGTAACTTTTTTATATAATGTCTCTCAAAATGTATTATTGAATATAATGTCTGATATGGTTCGTTCAAAGATATTACAAGATGTAAAAAGATCAGGACTATTTTCTGTTATAATTGACACTACAACTGATATAGCAAATGTAGAACAGTATACATTTATTATTCGATTTGTTAGCGAAGAAGGTAAAGTGCAAGAAAGACTTGTAGCTTTAGCTGCTGCACCTGATGCAACTGGGTTAGGAATGTTCAATGTATTTTGCGATATTACAGAAAAATACCAAATAAACTGGAAAGAAGAGCTTTTAGGTCAGGCGTATGATGGAGCCAACTCCATGCAAGGTCAGTATTCAGGGTTAAGAACAAGAATTCAAAATGAAAATCCCCGTGCCGTTTACATTTGGTGTTCAGCTCATTTATTAAATTTGGTGGTTGTAGATACTTGTGACTATTGTACTGATTCTAAGTCATTTTATGGTGAAATAGCGAGTATAGTAGAATTTTTACGTACAAGAAAGCGCACTGCAGTTTTCTTAAAATATCAAGAAATTAAATATCCTAAACAACGAAAACGTCGTCTTCAAAGATTTTCAAACACTAGATGGACTTCTCATGATAGAGTTTTATTAGTAATCTATGAAAAATTTAATGCATTGGTTGCTTCACTAGATGAAATTTCTACTGGGAAAGATTTTGATAGAGATTCAATGTCATATGCTAAAAGCTTCAAAAATATTATAACTTCATTTAAGTTTGTCTTGATATTAATATTTATGAGAAATATTTTTGCTATTACTACAGAAGTATCTAATTATTTACAATCTATATCAATTGATTATATTGCTGCAATAAAACTAGTTGATGTAGCAAAACACCGTCTTCGAGTTATGAGATCAGAAGTAGGTTGTATAAATGTAATAAATGATGCAAAAATATTTGCCAATGATAATTGACTTGAGCAAAATAGTTTTAAAGTTACAAGAAAAAGAACTATAAAAATTATGCCTGGAGAAAAAGCAGCACACTAGACTTCATCGTTACCATCTGAAAAATTTCGAATAGAAGTTTACTATGTAGTTTTGGAAACAATTATTAACTCAATTGAAATGCGATTTAAGGGATCTCGTGAAATTTTAAAAGATTTATGTTTTTTATCACCTCAGCGTATGATAGAATTCAGTAACAATAATAAAACCTTGCCAATTGATGCTTTTCAGAATATTTCTCAATGGATCCCTAGTATTGATTTATCACTATTAAAAGTAGAATATATCACATTCAGTAATAATTTATCTGAACTGTTGGAAGGACTTGGACTTTATCCAGATAAATTACATAATGATAAAATTGATGTTGAAAGTGATGTAAGTTCAGTCACAACTAGTTCATCAAATGAAGACAAAGAAGTAATGAAAGGAAAGGTCAACAGTTTGAACGTCTTAGAAATATTATCTAGTTTTGGATTAACAGCAGCATTCCCAAATTTATATCTCGCATACAAATCTTTATGCACATTACCAGCATCATCAGCGACAGCAGAACGCAGCTTCTCTGTGGTAATTTTTTTAAAACTAATAAATAATGAGGATTTAATACTGATATTCAAAATGTTTTTTGTACTAAGAATGTTTACCCATTTAATGTTTATACCATGTTATTTTATAGGTGAAGTTAGTAAAAACAAGATTGCTTTCTACTATTGGTCAATCCCGTTTAGAAAGCTTATTAATTTTAAGTTGTGAAAAAGATGTGCCAATAAATTTTGAAAAAGTTATTGATACATTTGGGAATTCTTCTGAATTATTGAAAAAGAAATTAATATTTAAGTGAATAGGAAAATATTTTTAAGATATTTTTTAAGTTTTTTAATTTTTCTCATTTATTATACCTTTTGTATAATACATTATTATAATATTTATGGTAGTGTAAGATTTTTATTATTCCTAACTAAAATACTCCAAATTAGTTTAAATATTCAATGTAAGCTTACACTAGTTACACTTAAATGCATTGGATAGTTTTGAATAGTTTTTTTTTGTATGTTAAATAATCTACTTACCTTGTGTTATCAAAAAAAAAATAATCTACTTTGTTTTATAATTCACATTTTTATTTTATATTGTTTTATAGTAATATTTTAATATTTTTTGAAATGTATTACTGTAAGTTTTAAAATAAAAAAATATTTATTCATCTGTACCTACCTATATAAATGTATTCAAAAATAAATTAATATGAGTAAGATACTAATATTATAACTAAGAAGATGTGTATGTATGAAAGAAAAAAAAAGGTACTCTAAAAGAATTTTTTTTGAAGCACCTCCTCCCCACCACTACTTGCTGTAATAATAGTGTTGGGTGGGTACTTGAGGTACTTGTAATTTGCCTTTGGAACATTTTTAGTTCACCACGCCTAGTAATAGATCTTCAACTATCATATTAATCACAAGCGCAGTTAACGAGTTGTGTCCTGACTAAATTTCTGGTACACGAGTTGTATCCCAATGATAAAAGTGGGGCACACGAGTTGTGCCCCTGTGATAAAATTAGGGTACACGAGTTGTGTCCCGGCAGTTGTATTAAATTGTATACAAGTTGTGTGCTAATAAATTCAAATCGAATTTTTACACAAGAATAAAATGATGTTGTTTTGTCAGTTGAAATAAAAACGTTTTTATAAATTCAAATTGAGAAATACAAGATTCTGTAAGTCTGTAAAGTCGATTCTGCCCATTTTTATTATAGTGTGGAGATAAGGCGTGTACTGTGTATGGCTATTCTGCAACGATTGTCGTTGTAAATTTGTACTAATCTATCTTGATTATTTGCCATCTACTATATTAAGATAACGAACTTTATTATATATATTATGTAACTATATATTTGGTATTTCCATTTTAATTTTGGACGCGATTCGATTAAATAGTAATATAATATACGAATAATTGCTAGTCAGTCAAACATCATCCGTCACTATGGAGCAAATGAAAAGTGAAAAGAACAAAATTCTTTGGGTAATTGATGGTTACAAATTTTGTTTCCATAAATTATTAAAGTCCGATTTGTAGAGATGGAGATGTACAAAAACGTCATGTAAGTATTTTATAAAAATTAATAATGATACTGAAATAATTGAAGGCAAAATTAATGATAACCATGAAAAACTTGAAACGCCTATTCTAAATAGACAAAAAATGAGTAATATTTTAAAAAGAAAAGCTGTGAATAATGTGTGCGATAGACCATGTAAATTAATTCACAATGAGCTACGCAAGGAAGACGTAGAAACACTAACTTCTTACGACGTTTTTCGTATTCGTGATAATATGTATCAAGCTCGATCTCAAATTTTACCAAAACTATCATAATCCATTTTAGATGTACATGAAATAATTGAAAATCTACAAATCATATCAAGCCGAGGGGAAAATATTACATTTTTTAACGATCGTCAAAATAATATTATTGGATTTTCCTGTTCTTAGAATTATTGGCTAAATCAGAAATGTGGTTTATTGATAGTGCATTTAAGAGTGCTCCGAAATTTTTCCACCAAATGTTCACAATACACACCATTAAAAATGAACAATATATACCATTATTATTTATATTATTACCAAATAAAAGACAAGATTCATATTTCGTAGCTTTCGAGCATGTATAAAAAATATTTTGTTGGTTTAAATGTAACATTAAACGTACAACGTATTCTCGTGGATTTTGAAATAGCAATTCATTCTGCTATCACTGATGTGTGGCCAACAATAGAAAAGGCTGTCGCTTCCATCTTGGTCAGAGTTGGTGGCGTTAAAATTCAAGAACTCGGTTTATCCGCCGAATATAAGAATCAATCCTCCGAGATTATCAAATTTTTAAAGCATGTTTTTGGTTTGCCTTCCTCAGTCCAGATGAAGTAGAAAATGCATTTGTGTTTGATCTAATGTCTTGTGATGTTTCAAATAATTCCTAGTTTTAAAATTTGCAACTTATTTAATGGATAACTATATCATGAATCATGCTTTATTCACTCCACGGGTATGGGCAGAATCATTCAATTCAATGCTACGCACAACTAATAGTTGTGAAGCAATTCACTCAAAATTTAATTTAACGTTCTATTCAAGCCATGCCAATATATTTCAATTTATTGAAGTAATGAAGAATTTGCAATGTGATATTTGCATTAAAATTAGAAGCAGTGGACAATTATCAAAGACGACACTTGAAAAACATATTTTATTTCTTAGTCAAAAATTAAATGCATATAAAAATGGACAAATTTCACGATTCGAATTTATAAAAACGGTGTAATTTAAATTTTTGCCTAATGTGTAATATTATTAAAAATATTTGCATATTATGAGTTAAAAACGTTGACTGACCTTCTCACCTTATTTGCCCTTAAATATATTAACATATAATTGGGGGATTACTTTGGTAGTATAGTAACGGTGGTTGTAAATGCAGGCTGATTCGATCGATGTTGATAAACGTTTAACTTCAATTCTATTCTACAATTGAATATCTAACTACCAACATGAGCAACCAATGATGACACTGAGTAGCTATTCTATAGGATAACCTTGTGACTCCCGAGTACAAACTAAAAACCCAAAGTAATGTAATGTATTTTATTGAAATTAAAAAAAGGAACATGTATACCCAGACAACAAAATTATATTTCAAGAACTTTAAAATAATATTCTAAAATAAACATTAATGTTATAAGAAGATTCAGATTGAGTTTTAATAATATCATTCCAATATTGTTAGAATGTTCTACCTTGGTTTTTTGGCCACGCTTTTAACGTTTTTATAATCTTATAGCAATACTGTTCTGAAAATATTTTAAGTATAATATTGTGTTTATAACATTGTTTAATATTTTGAGAATATGAGAATTAAGTTTCAAAATATTATTGAAATATTTTATGTATTTTAAATTATGTTTCAAAAATATTATTTCTATGTTCATACAACATTCATCCAATAGTTTAGAAATTATATATATATATATTATATATAAAATACAATGGATTATATTTTTAATATTTTAACAGTATCAACTTAATTTTTGCATACTTATTTCGTGTACTTCATATAATTCATTATTAAATAATTTTGTTCAAATAACTTAATTGCCTCAGTGTAAAATGTACACTACTGGAGAGTTATGACTTATGAGGTTAGGTTAGATTATTAGGTACTATAAACTTTAATAAATTACACTTCAAAACATTATATAACATAATAATAATCATACATAGAAAAGAGTATGATAACATATATATAGGTGCATTAATAAAATTAAAATAAACATATTTTTGTGTTTTTACATAAATCTTTTTTTATTATATTTATAATAAATATATATTGAACAAATTAAAGTATTATGGAAAATTAGTTTTCACACATTTTTATTAGCAAGCCGATATTTGGCATGCGCCAACCAAACTGCTAATGGCACATGGAATTCTTTTTCAACAATTGATTTATACTTTGGATGAATTCTTAAGGAATCTGTAAAGAAGATTTTATAAGATATAAGCTGTAATAAGTATATTATTATTAATTATTATCTGTATATATATTATACATACAGTAGTATCTTTTTGAATCATAGATCACATTAAAATCACCCACTCAATTTTGTGGCAATGTATAAATTACCTATAGACTAAAGTTGTATTTTATACTGTCAAATTTATAACAACTAAGCTTAGTCATCAGCTTTAACTAGGATTATAATATAGAGCTGCCACCCATTTATAAAATTCAGCAATCTACCCTAATTGCCCCAAAAAAGTGCCCTTGTGACACCACTGTATGTATATAATATATAAACTGTACAGTATATATTATATAGACATAAACGAAAAAAAAATGTATATTATATTTAAAAATAAAAGATAATATAACACAGGGTGTTCAAGTCTGGAAACAGTCATTAATCTAATTAGGATTGATAATCAATAATATATGATATACCTAATTAATAAGATAGTTAAAAATTTTATCAAATAAATGTGTGTCTTAACATAACAGCGTTATCATTGTAATGTTTATCAGTCCCAAAAATTACTCTAATTACTGCTAAATTTGTATAATAACAAATAGTAATAATATTATTTTTGTGAATCACGTGTTTCCAATATACATCATTCCCATTGCCACAGTTGGAAAAATCACTATAATATTAAAAGATACAAATATATATTATTTCTTTACCAATTAATACACTGTAACTTCCTAATTTGATAAAACTTTTCTTCTTTTTGAAACCTTGAAGTGAATATGCACAGAGAAATTCATCAGAGAACATTTTTGACATAATTCTTCTTATGCTATCTCCAGCATCTTTAACTCCCACCAATAAAGCTAGTTTTGATACCTATATATATAATTAAATAAACAATATATATATTATAATAAAACAATTATGAGTTTTTTAGTACTTTTTAGTTTGGCTAACAATTTTGACATATTTTAATAACTTATGGAAAATTTATGAATATTATAATTTTTAAAAACTAACATACCAAATTTGATTTAAAATCTTTGTTAAGAATTTTGCTTTCAAGGTTATTCAGATCCTCTTCGTTGGTAATAGGAAAATATTCATCAAGATTTAACTGATCATTATAATTAATACATTCAGATGAGTTTGAACTATGTGAGTTTTCAATAAATGTATCCAAAGATATGAAGTTTGTACCGTGTTGTTCAATGCAGTTAAATCATATTTTATTTTTGTCAAAGAATTAATTACAAATTTTTGGAAATCTAGAACAATAAATAACATGCTATAAAATTGAAAAAATTATAACTATAATATAGATTCAACGTACCAGAAGGAGGCATCATAAATTCGGCTGTGACTGTATCAGAAAAAATATTTTCTGTATGACTTTTATAATTTGTTTTAGCTACAAATTAAAAAGTATATTATATAATAGTTATGGTTTTTGTTTTTCAAATCATTTAACACTCATTGTATCAAAAACATTTATTTTTAAATATGTTTTATCCTTATAATTTTTTTTAAGTTTTTTACTTTTTTGAATGACAACATAAAGTTTTAATTTCATATTCAAAAGCAGAATATTTTTCTAAGTATTTTGATTCATAAAAAATCGAATTTAGGGCTAGCAGTTTGTGAGTTATAAGTATTTAAAGTTTAGATTGGTGAAGTGGAGTGATACGAGGTTACCCCGCAAAATGTTTGTCCACTACTCTGCTGGTCCAAACTTCAAATGCTTATAACTCATTAACTACTCATCTTAAACTCGATTTTTATGAATCAAAATACTTAGAAAAATATTCTGCTTTGGTATAGGACATCAAAACTCCATTCAAAAAAGTAAAAAACTTAAAAATGATAAGGATAAAAAATATTTAAAAATATAATTTTTTAATAAAAAGGGTGGTTTTTCAACAAGTTATGTAAAAAAATATTTTCAAAAACACTAATAATTTTTGAAATAATGAGTGTTCAATGATAAAAAAATCACCCGGTATACATTTATTAAGTACAAAATATTTTATATTATATATTATCAACCTTGTAAAACATAATTTTAAAATAGTATTTAAATACTGTATTTGCAAAAAAAATAAAACATAAAAATAAAACATCCGTTTGATATTTTTATTTTAAAGAATAAAAAAATTGGTAAGTAATTGAGTGTGATATACACATAATACTGATAATTAATAATACTTCAAAATATAAAAATGTACTCCAATATACTTTACAAGGTTGCACATTCTTAATTCATCATAGGTAATAAAGTCATAATAGTTTATACCTAAGCCTGACTTCACCGGTTCAGACATAAATAGCATTCTTTTGGCAGTTGTTACTGGTGTAGAAAGTTTTTGATGTTCAGGCATATTTTTGTTTTCAATATTATGTTCATTATTTATGTGATTTATAGAATGTGGCTCAACTAATACCTTCCCAATTGGTGATGATATAATATATGGCATGTTAGTATGTACTTCTTCAGTTACAGACGTAACAGTACTTGTGCTTTTTTGAATCGTAGCTATAAAAATAGATTTATAATTAAATATATTTATATAAATTGGGGTCGTGCATATATCATCGGCATTACTATAGATTATCGGTGTGTTATAAATTATATAGTTAAAAATAAGCAATTTAATATAAGTATACAGTATTAATAAGATAAAATTATAGTTTTTTTTATATACTGTATAAGAGGACGATGCACCTGCATATTATGTTGTCTACTTATTGTCTTATTGTCTCTTACACACATACAACATAGCAAATTTCACTCTCAGCATATCACGTTTAGATCTGTTAATTTAAAAATTAAGAGTGAATTTACCTATTATAAAATTTAAAGGTAAGATAATTTTTGAGGGCATGTCATCGGATTTTTGTTATATTTTAATTTTAAAGGGAGTTAAGAGTATTTAAAGGTATACAAACAATTTACAGTTTTAAAATACTCATAAGTTGCTTCAAAATGAAAATATAACAAAATTCCTATGAGATTCCCTCAAAAATTATCTTACCTTTAAATTTGATAAGAGGTTACACTCTAATTTTTAAATTAACGGAGCTAAACGTGATTGGCCGAGAGTGAAATTTGCTATGTTGTACGCGTGTAAGACAGAGACAAGTAGACAACAAAATACGCGGGTGCAATGTCCTCATAAATTTTTCTATAA
Source organism: Myzus persicae (assembly GCF_001856785.1). Lineage (NCBI taxonomy): Eukaryota > Metazoa > Arthropoda > Insecta > Hemiptera > Aphididae > Myzus > Myzus persicae. Next base: position 3,973 of record NW_019101171.1, on the reverse strand, counting down.
AATGAAAATATTATGTTTTAATTAATATAGAACAGAATAATGAATATATTATACAAAGGATTAGATATACTATGTTTATCTATTGTCTACATAAATCAATAATATAATGTATCATATGTTATGCACTTACCATTATTTACTACTGGTTCATCATCACTAATTTCAAATAAATTAGGCTTATTTTTTAAAAATATTGTAATTAAAAAATAAATGTAATATGTTTTTTAATTAAGTTACAATCTATATTGGGTAATACTTGGTAGTTCATTGAATGCTGGAGGACTTGGCATTTTTTTTTCAAAAATACTTTTTTTACGCTTCTTCGTAATACTATCATCTTCATTGGTAGACAAATCAGAGAGCACAAGAGCTTTATTAGCTTTGGCACGAGCTTCTAGCAAGTTTGCTGTGTAAAAAAAATTAAATCAAACAAATATTTTTTCACCAAATTCAATAAAATAATATGACTTACAATAATTTTGTCCAAGTTTTCTTGTTGATAGCCATTGAAATTCTAAGTCATTTGGATAGACCCTTTTTTCAATATATCTTTTTATTGAATGTTTGTTTAAAGGCCAAGCACAAGTTAGGTCATGCTTTCGGTGCCAAGTATCAGGGACTGCCTCAACTGAGTCTTCATCCATAAAATGAACTACAACCCACTTCATAATTTTCTATAAAAGTTGTTGATTGTATAAACTTAAATAGGCATATTAATTGATTCTAATTTTAACATATATTTATATAGGTAGACGTAATAGACTACGTTAAGTGTCTTAGAAGTTAACACAAATATATATAAAACTGTCCTATACTATAATGTATATTATAATTTTTTTATACTATAAAATAAAACAATTTTAAAACTAATTATAATAAAATAATATTTATTTATTATCTACACTAAAAAAATATAATACTTATATTTATTGAAACATTAAACTCGCATTAAACAAAATGTTGCTAAATTAAATTATACAAAGATTATTTATTTTATTTATATAATATGTGGGTACATATTATAAAATTAAAAATATGAATAAAAAATTATTTTTTATTAAACTTCAGTATGAATTATTGGTATAGCAACAGAAATATTTTCATGAACAATAACCATCATTTTCTTTTTAACTTCATTATCGTTCCAACATTCTAGTTCTTCAAGAAGATTATAAACTGTATAAATGTCAAACAATTTTGAATTTACTGGCTTTTCATAAAATGGTGTTCTTTTCAAATTTTTTCCCAATAAGTAATATATTTTTATTATTACATTGAACAATATTAAATATCTTAACTACGTCTTCATTTTTAGTTAAAATATAACTTTCATTATTAGTTTTTATATTTAGCTTTATTTGGTTCAATGTAATTTTTTTATATTGTAATCCTTGGATATTACCAATTAATGGGCCACTAATATGTGGTTTTGATAATATTGTTTGCTGTTGTAAATCATTAGATGAATTAAAATGCTCCTGATTATAAATTTCTATATATCTATTTGTTAATTGTTGCAATGGTTTCTCATGTTTCCGAATTTTAGATTTAAGCTCTTTCATGCAATTTTCAAAAATAAAAGCGCTGCAGTTGTCAAGAGGTCCAAAATACTTATAGTCTTCGCATATATGCAGAAGGCCATGGACATTATGAGAAATATGTTCTTGGCCATAAATAAACTGAAAAGTCTTCACAAAATTTTCAAATAAATCTTTAGCATAATTAACATAGCTTTGAAGGTTTGGACTCAGCAGTATAACCATTGAAGTGTGCAATGCCATAAAATTTGTATATACATCTTTAGGAACTATATTTTTTAATACAACTGGTCCGACATAAAGTAAAAAAAGTCTTAATTCTGTGGCTTTCCATCTACCAATTTCCTGGATGTCCCTTGTCTTTCTAACAAAATCCGAAGGTATGAATGATTTTACAGCCAGTAATGATGCACTTAATTTTTTAACAGCAAGCCCAGGGAGACGAGTATGCATAGGTTCTTTATGTAACCAAAGTAATATGAGTTTACGAACAACACCAAGACACACAAGGTGCATAATATGCACTGCATATAGTCAAGTGGAAATGTATGCACTAAATCTATTCCGGGTAGTTCAACAAGTCGTGATGTAGTCAATCCAATGTGATGCTCTTCATATGCCATATTAATATAAGCGTTATGTGTTCTTTCTAGACATTTTAGTTCCGAGTAAGGAAAACATACACGTTTTTCACAGTATTCTCCTTCTTGAATACACCGGGTACAAGAGAAAAATCCGGAGTGTCCTTTGATTTTGAGAATAAACGATTTTGCAGGGACATCACAAACAAACATATTAATTGTAACTTTTTTAGAAACATTATTTATTATGATACCATTTTATAAAAGGTCTGTGGCTTCAGAAATAAAGTCAGCTAAAAAATCATCACTATTATTAGATTTTGAATTTCCATAATAGATGCCCACAGGAAAAACAAATTTTGGCATATCAATAATATAAGCCAAAATAGGCCACAATTGGGCGTTGCTACTTTTTGCCAAAGGTAAACCATCAATACCAATTGAAATTTTAATTTCAGATAAACTTGGCAATGCATATCTTAAGATTCCTGCTGTTAGTCCAAAATGAGAGTATTGCCCCGGGTGAACACTACGGACATTATTATTTATACTAATTGAGCGTGGGGTTTTTAATAATGTACGACTATCAAGTGGAAGATCAGTGGTATTAATATTTTTGTGTCGCTTCATTAATTTTAACAATTTATCTATAGTAGCATGAGGAACATTGCACTGAACAGCCCAACTATTTGATTCCTCCCTAAATGAATGGCTATTTTGACTATTTTCCAAAGATACAGCAGATATATTATTAATTGATTCATTTGGAGATGTAGAAGAATAGTTAGTTACTTGCTGAATACAATTAAAATGTTGGTTGTTAGATGGTAACTGTAAAGTAGATAAATTGTCTGTTTCACGAAGTGGTATCTGAAGGGATTCTGGATTACTAGAATAAATATTATCATTATTTTCCCTTACATATGTGTTATCATTGGTATTGGAATAAATATTATATATTGTTCTTAATTCTTCTTGAGTCTTACGCCGTTTAGAACGATTACTTTTAATCATCTTGAGTAATTGATAATATATTATTAAACTGATTATTAATCAGGCACAAAAGATATTATTATATAATAAATATTTAAAAATGTGTATTTTGATTAGCTAGGTTCCTACCTATATATACATATATACCTTATATAATTATATATATTTATATTATACAATCAACCACAGACCTTTTGACAACTTCAATGCTTTTAGTATTGAAAATTAGATAGGTCATGAAAGAGCCCAAGTCTAAAATTCAAAAACATGACAACAGTTAACAAATATATTATACATGGAAATGTATAATCAGGAACATTTTAATTCATATAAAGATTTACCACAGCAAACAATACTATCAAAACAACATAATTAGTATTAATTACAATAGGTACCAAAAGATTACAATATAAAAAAATCACTTAATTTAAAACAATTAAAATTAAATAGGTATAGGTATAAAGTAATATTGAAAGTTATATTTTAACTAAAAATGGAGACATAACTAATTAAGATATTTTATATTGTTCAATGTAATAATAAAAAAAAATTTACTAATAATAATAAATATTATTTTGATATAAAATATTTTTTTTTAGTATTCTTGTAGTCATAAACAGTATACTGCATACTAGTCATAATATCTACCATCTAACTTACCCCATGTAAGTATTAAATACCAAGTCATATTTACACAGTCAACAATTTAACTCTAATCTTATCAACGTCTTTATTTTAGTTAGTTTTTTATTATTCTTAGTCTATGTAGGCTATCTACGTCTACGGATATATAAAGAAACGGTTATTTTTGAAAATTATTTATACACTTCTATTTAAGTAGTTAATATGATTATCTTATCT
>NW_019101170.1:0-12399 GCF_001856785.1 Myzus persicae | reverse complement strand
ATCGAACATTCTAGATGCCGGATCGACGATAATGACCAGCAACAATAAATAGCCGATAACGTCTCGGCGATTCATTACGTCGATTAATATAATACTATATATATCCGACATAAATAAAATAACACGAGTTTAAATTATTTTGGCTCAAAATAATATTCTTTATTTAATTGTAATAACGTTTAATTATATAAAAATACTCTGAAATGGTCTGTAATGGTCTGTTGTAACACCAACACTAACTTATACGTGTGCGAGCCCCGCATACGAGCTGGTCGCCCGTTCAAAAAGGGTTTCAGCAGATTCCTTAGACCAGTCGTATGGAGAAGGGAGTCCTACTCGTCTGTGTCACACACGTATCAGTTTACAATATTATTATTAGTATTCAGGGGTTCTTAACAAAATCATATATATTAGTTGTAATATTATTGTGTATATTTTTTTATTTTCTTCAAAAAGATAATGGGTCCAACTAAACATGTTTGTAGATTTGTCTTATGTGACTACTAACTAAACTAGGTATGAATATAAATATATTTCTGCTAGTTAGTTTTGTACACATAGTTAGTAATATCATAGATTAAATATACTATAGATAGCCCACGCCGTGGAAAAACGTGGCAACCAGATAGGCGGCTTTTTGGACCCCGGCATAATAGTACTAGTGGACTCCCATAGGATCGCTATAAGTATTATTTGTATTGCGCATGTGCCACTAAGATACGTAATAACTTAGACCATATAAACCATAGATTAAATATACTAGTATATTTAATCTATGATATAAACCGAGTTCATATGGTCGAAGCGTAATAATCACGGACTGTAATATATCTGTAGCATTTATTTATTATACATTATTTTTTAATCAACGTCCACGATGGTAATAATACTACATAATAATATATAATATATTATAATAATATACCTAATGATTTACAAAAGAATGAAAAATGTGACTTGATTATAAATTCTTAAAATTATTGGTATAGTAGAGAAAAAAAATTCTTTTATAATTAGTATAATAATTAATAATACAAACAAATATAATAAGAATAATTTAAAAGCTAATAATTTATATCTTACATCTTACAAAATACAGGTGAAAATGTTAAAACTACCTATATATTAAAATAATAAAATCTTTATAAAAAGTTCTGAGGACAATATTATTCATTAGAATATTATACCTATTTAGGTTAGAAGTGATAACAATGTTGTACAAATCAAAACTATTATTTTTTTTCATAAAATAATATTATAATCATATAGGTAAATATTTGTATTTTACAAAGTTAAATAATAATAAATACTAAATTAAAAGTACTGTAAAATAATAGAAATCTTAACTGAACAAAAGTAAAAAATAGTTATTATATAATACAATTAGAACACATAAGTTGCCGACATAATTTTATATATTATTAACATGCCACCTATATGGCAATTGGTATTTACAATTTAAACATTTTTCAAAATTTTTAATTTATTCGCTGTTTGTAAACTAGAATGTCCTTTCAAATGCTTGGATGTCCAATTAAAATGTCTCAGTAATTTACAATGTATCAATTTTGGACAATAAAATCGATATGTGGTTCACAGTTTGGATCAAAGTATAAAGCAAAAATCAATTACGTTTTTATTTTTTGTTGGATGGTTGCGCACAATTTTCTTTTATGAGGACTTAGTTCTACGCAATCTTTTAAATATTTTTGTGCTGTAGAAACCAAGCTTACAAATAAATCAGAAGGCGTTTTGTGACTACTTTTTTCTATGTCAGCACTTTCAAATTGTTTGTAAAAAATTAAATACTCTTGATCATTAAACAAAAAATCATTATTTTTTAAAATTATTAATTCGCATTTATTACATTTATACTGATCAATACATTTTTTGGCCAAATATCCTGCAAAATATGTATTTGAACAGGTTTCTAATGTTATTGTTTCTTCATTATTACTGAGGCATTGATCTAAAGTACCTTCTTCATCCGAAGATATAAATGAGTCAGAAACTGATTCAACTAATGTTTCTGTATCTATGTGAGGTGTAGAAAGAGTATTCTGTGAATTAGGGTCAAATAAATTGTAATCAAAATCATTTTCACAATTTGATGAATCAGTGGCTTTCATGAGATTGTGTTTTGCTTGAAACCGAAATGATGTTCTAATGGTACGAGCAGTCGGGTTTCTGTTGAAACCTCCACGCTGACGAAAAACCGAAAAAGTGTTTTCTATGACATCCTGATTTAAACGGCTGGTAAGAAGATACTTAAAACCTAATTGTTGTTGTTGTATATAAATCATTATTATTGCGTTTATGCTCCATATCATAGCGTCGAAACACGGAACAACTTTACCATACACTTTTATTGGTTGTATTAACTCCAGCTGTGTCCACCATTCTTTTGTTTTCATTAAACATTGAAGTAAATAAGGTTTTTCTTCATTTAAAGCACAAGAGTATATGTTAGAACTGTACAATGTTTTGCTGTTTAGACAGTCGAATAAATTATTTAATTCTTGAGCAAAATCAGCGGTTGCAGTGGCAGTTTTTGATTTTATTTGACCTGTAGCAATACATTTTTTTAGAACAGCTGCTACTGAATTACTAAAGACTTGGAGAGCAAGTTTACAATTCATTTTTTGAAACGGGTTAGATATGACTATCGGTTAATTTTAAAAGAGCTCTACTAGTACAACTCGATTTATCAATATTATAAGCCAACTTAATATCTGAAAAAGAAACTTCTTGTCCATTGAATTTAAAATTATATTTCAAAAAATTGTTTCTTAAATTTTTAAAAATATGTGGCACATCAAAAATAGTAAAAATAGTTTTACCTTTAATTTCAATAAATGGTTTTTCTTTACAACAACCCAAGTGCTTTAGGGCTGAATAATTATTGGAACCTTGATCACAAACGAGTGCCACAATATTAAAACCTAGCTCTGTACATTTTTCGATTAAATCTGTAATTAAATCTTTTAATATTGAACTACTCATTGACGAACCCGATAAAAAATAAGCCAATGTTAATTTTCAATTACTATATAGCCCTCGAACCATGAAAACCATGGCCTGCGTAGCCAATTTATTCGTTCTACCTCTGTGTCCTAAATCTTCAAACCCTTCGACCATATCTAAATACTTCGAGTATTCTAAAAAAGATTTAATTTTCATTTCGTCAAAAATTATCACACAATATTTTTCGTCATCTGACATTGTATCCAACTTAATTTTAATTTGCTTTAGCCAGAGTGAATTAAAACCGGGACAAAATTTAGACTTCCCTATCCACCTTCGTAACGTTGTTTCACCTGGTAAAATAATTTGTTGATTATTTCTAATAAATTTGTATGTAGCTGGTGATTTATATTATAAATTTATTGCAAAATTTTTTTCAGCTATTGTCCAGGATGATCTTGAATTACGCTTATGGAACATTTGCATTTCTGCCATTACTTTAGATCCCAAACTTGAAAATGTGATATTTTTTTTAAATTTATGTAAATTAAATTTATTACGAGAAACTTGTAATTTTTTTCTAATTTTGTCTTCCAGGCGTTTTATTAACGATTCTGAACTTTGTTCGTTAGGAAAAAGAACTGTTTTTGAATTAAATAAATGACGTTTTCGATTACTAATAGGCGAAGGCATATCTATAAATGATTTAACCATTATACTTGTTGATGGAGAACATTCATAAGTCAAAATTGGCGAAGACGGTGATGTATTTAATGTAGCCGGAACATGAGGAGATTCAATAGGTGTTCTTGGACATTTTTTTTGTACACTATGGTTGGTGTTTTAACGTGTAAATTTGGTGACTCTAGGTGTTCACATTCGTTAAATGATGGAGTTGGAATGTATTGTCCTACATTAGTTGGTAATTCAGTAAAATCATATTTTATTGGAATAACATTTTGTTTTAATCTTTGTTGTGTTTCAATATTATTGAAATCCGTAGGTTTAAAGTGTAAATTACATACATGGCGATTATTAAGTTGTTCCAACGATAAATCCGCCAATTTAATATTCCCAACAGGTAAAATAGTATTAAAATATAAATAAATAAAATATAATAAAAATAATAAATAATAATAAATATAATATAGTATATCCTAGGCTGACAAATCATCTCCGTTCAGAATTGTTTTTCGTATACAATGATAAGGAAGAAAAAAAAAAGAAAAAGAATTAAACACACATCATTGTAAAAACAATACATTTATCACCCCGTTCAAATCTACTCGTAAAATGACGTATAATATAAAAAATGCATACAATTTAATGTAATTATTTTTAAATTTTTAAAAAGAATAATTATTAAATTTTTAAATACGATTTCATTCAACTAACCTGATTGTTTAACCCATTCTTTTGCCTGCTCTTTATTCTTGGGAAAACGGAATAACTTAATATTTTTATCATTTCGTTTACTTTTACCACAGTTATAAAACATACATTTATTGCCTTTCGTAGCCATGATAATATTAAAAAAAAATTGGTGAATTAATCGTGTCACCGCGGCTCGTGCAGACTGCAGAAGTGCTGAGTTGTTAATGTTGTAATAATGACAATAATGTAATTATGTCAAATTATTGTGTTTGTGTTAAATTATATTTACGTTATATTCTTTTGTATAATAGACATTAAAATAGATTTTTGTCCACAGCGTTAACACAATATAGTTTGTGAGCGTTGATGATTGTTTTTATTTCATTATTCATTTATTCCATATCGCAATTTATTTTTAGTACTAATCGCCCGAACGCCGCGGCCGATCATATCCCGCCGTACATATTCCCAGACAATTTGATTATTATTGTGAATTATTTTTCGATATTACAAGTGAGTGCGCTATCTATTGAGACGTTGTGATATTAATTTACATGTTTCCATATCACCTATACCCGTGGGCTATCTATAGTATATTTAATCTATGACTGAATGGACATGACATATCCACATGTTATAAAAAACAAAATAATGATCGTAATGCTTCGGGAAACTTACCAGGATCGGGCGAGACAAGTGGTGCTCGACCGATAAATTTAATATCCACTGTAGAGGAGGAACAAAACGATGTTTATATAACGTATCAATTTTAAATAATAATCATCTTACTTGTCAATCTGCCAACTTAAAGGGGAAATTCGCTGAATTATTAGTAGACACTGGAAGTGAAGTTAATTTAATAAAATTTGGTGCTTTAACAGGAGAAACACTTGTACACGAAAATAAAAATATATATTTAAAGGGAATTGATGATAATATAGTACCAACAGTAGGATTAGTTTGAAGAAATTAATATAAACTTAGCAACACAAATACATATAAATCCAGAACAAGGGGAATGGTTTAATTTTACAGAGTGTTTTGATATACATATAATAACTGCAAATAATTCTATCTTAATGCCATATGAGAATACAGAGATTCGAGAAATAATGACAAATATAAAAAGATTTTTAATTGACAGGTCATAGATCGGGAATTAACAAACCCAATTTGTATGGATTTAGCCAGGTATATAAATAAAATACCTAATGCCTTAGATTTATTATATTATTATCGATAAATTGTTTGACATCGTTTTATTTATGTACATACACTGTAAGTTGTCGAGTGGTGTGGATATGCAAACGATTAAAAAAATAATAATTTATAAATACCATGTGCTATTACAATATACTGGATATAACTGAGACATAACTTATATTGTAAAGTTTAAAGTTTAGAAATGTTTAGTTTAAGTTTAAAAAGTATTATTGGATTGTTTATTATTATTATTATAATAAAAATTATTAAAAAAAAAAAAAAATTATAAAAAAAAAAAAATGTATGAATACTTATAAATCTTATACTTATTATGCTAACTAACCAATTAAGAATAAGATTATTTTATTGTATTTAATGAAACAATTTGTTGTAAACGAACACAAATTTTATAATAACTAATCAAATATTTTCAATGTATCTAAATAAATAATATTGTAATCATTAACCCTTTGACTTAACTGATCTAGTCAACTAAATATGAATGTTCTAGTCAACTAAGTTAGTAAAATTTATATATTTATTCAATTATGTAATTGTCACTGTAAAGACAAATTATTAACCTTTATGTAAACAATAATTTTTAAGATTTTGTAGTTCTACAAAAAGTAGCCCTACAAAACCTTTTTTTTAGTGGGGAGGTGTAGCGAGCTGTGACTATGTTTAAATATTATGAATAATCAATCCAGTGAGTCCCTCGGGTAGTTTTAAATAAATATACATATATATATACATTAGTTGCAGGAGGCCTACGACGTATCATCAATATTTGCGCGTGACCTCCAAATGTATGTGTTCATAGATATATCACTACTCATATGAATATTTTGTAGTATATATTATAATTCACATTAAAAGAATTCACAGCGTTGTGTAGTCACAGAAATGACAACGATAAGATAAGCAAGGGACATCCGGCGAGTGCCGCGCGTGGCCGCCCACGATATGACCTTATATGGTAAAAGTAGTAGGGTACTAAGCAGGGATACGATCCAAGTATAGCCATCATAATATGTCTCTCGAATAGGCTTCGGCAGACGGACCAACACCAACAACAAGCTAGGAGCTAGGATATGACAGTCACATCTCGCTAGTCTTCATTATTTAAAATATAGTCAATTTGGACTTAGTAAATTTATTGTGTTTTTATATTAATCAAAATAAAAGTAATCAATTCATAACGAAAACACAAACTCTTGTTCATTTATTCTCAACACCATCAACGAGCGTAGTCAGATTGTTACATAATTAACACCATAATTGAAGACGTGGGTCGTGGGTGCAACAACCAGAAATTTCCATATTATGAAAATGTTCAGGAGAGAAAATAATATTTTAAAATATTTCTAAAAATTGCATTATACTATTATCTATTATTGCAAGACCCTGATTATATTTTAAAAGTAATTATTTTTTTCTTAAAATATTATTTTTGTTCTACGTAATTTTTCCAAATATTTTGAAAATAGTTTAAAAATAGATAATTTGGATTAACAACCAGTTGTCACCTGACTACCCGAGTGGCCCTGTGTTATACTATCATAAATCATGATATTATTACGCAGAGTTCTTTAATAGACTAATAGTATATTTAATATTAGAATCATTCTAAATTCTAATAGTACGCATCGCTATGACTATTTCCCCAGCTGCCCAGCGTCAGTCAGTGCATGTTGCATGTTTCATGCCTATTGCCTGCATTACTGCAACCAGCGTTAATTAGAGCAATAGAGCAAGATAATTATGTACATACTATTTGCTATTTACACTATATTATAATAAAATACCTATAATATGTTAAGCAGTCAACCACCTACCCACCCACCCGGACCCATCCCAAAATTATGTGTATCCGTCGATACACTTGAGGATAGCCACCACTGACAAGTTATGATCGAAGATAATCCCTAAATCTTTAATTGATGTAACTCTAGTGACAAAAAAGTTATCTATTTTATTACCTATCGTATATAATAGTATTATTTATATAAGAAAAAGAAATAATATGACATTTATTTATATTTAATGGTGAACCGTTTTGTTGACTCCCCAATATGAATTTATCCAAATTCGCTTGTAGCATCTGCTGTAGAAGTAATTTTGGAAAATATTTTCGCATCATCAGCAAATAGAAGTATATCAACCGATTCATCAAAAATAGATGGTAAATCATTAATGAAAATTATGAATAATAGCTTACCTAAATGGGACCCTTGTGGTACGCCAGAACTTACTTGGAAAGAGTTTGAAATATAATGAGAAATTTTAACCGCTTGTGTACTAAATAGGACCATAACCAATTAAAAAAATTTCCATTTATGCCAAAAGAAGATATTTTATTAAGGAGTAAATTATATTGAACCTTGTCAAATGCTTTTTGAAAGTCGGTATAGATTGATTCTAGCGTTACGTAAAAATGGGATTTTGATTAATAAACATACATTTTGGTAAGACTTATGGACTGTCGACCACGATTATCTATAAACATCCTTAATCGTACTGTCAGTAGACTGTCGACTGAACAACAGCTTGTGTATGGATTACCAATATCACGTAACAAATTATGATAACAATAAAACAATAACAAATCAACTAATTTAATGAAATTATTATTTACATTGATAAATGATTATATTACTATCGTATTATTCGTATTATTTCCGATTTCGTTAATTCAAAATTGTTTTATAACTTTTTGTAATTTATCATTCTTTATAAGTTCTTTACTATTGCTGTGACTTGTGAATTTAAAAGAATTAAGCTAAATATGAACATGAACACAAACAAAAAAAAAGAGGACTAAATTAGTATGTTTAAAATGTGGTAATACTTTTATAAAATTTAACGATTATAAAAAAACCTTTAATTGACTCAACATGGAGGTGAAAAAGTTAGAGTGAAACATTTAGGAGCTCCTGATAACCTTTTTATTCTAGCATCATCAAAAAAAATATATACTTTGGATTCAACATCAATGCATAATAAGGAGGTAGTACACATTATATTTATTGTTTTTATTAAAAAAATATATCTACCAATAGTCAGCATACTCATAGTTGATCACCTATTATGGTTTTATTAAATTACAGGAAAATAACAAGAATGATTCTCAACCTACTAATTCTGAAATCATTGATTTTCCCTCTATTTCAACAATATTAGAAGAAGATATTGAAAAGGTATATAATAATTATACATGGGCACATTTAATTAATAAAATTAAAAATATTCACACAATATATTTTTGTTTTTTTAATTTAGCAAAATGGTCACAGTTCTATTGATGAAAAAGTACAACACTGCATTGACCTGTATAAAGCAGAAAAACAGAAACGACTACCGAGTGCTCGGGCAACATCAGTGCTCGAAATGGACCGGAACGCACCGGAACGGCGTTCCGGTTCGTAATATAAGCTTTGCGTCCGTTCCGGTTGGTTAAAATTAAAATTAAAGAGTTCCGTTTCGTAAAAATTCACAGTATCACAATTATTTAGAGGATTAAAATTATAAAATTTCCTTTCGACAAAATAAAATATTAATGTAATATACTTAATATAGAGAGAAGTTCAATTTTTAAAGTATTAAACGTGATTAGAATGGGGATCATGTTACACTCAGATAAAACCTGTGCGAAAATTGCGATCCATCTGGCTACTGAAATGAAAACGATTATTTGTAAAGATATAATTTTAGGTAAAAAAAAAATATCAATTTTGGTAGACGAGTCAACGACCCTTAGTAGAAAAACTACATTAGTGGTCGTTTTGCGAACATTTTTTGAAACATTTCCCGGTGAACCATATTATACGTTTAATTTCGATTTAATTGAACTATGTAGCACTTCTGCCGAACAAATTATGTTTGAATACATATGGATTTGATCAACAATTTTTAAAAGAATGTCTTGTTTGTTTTGCGTGCGATGGAACTTTCGTAATGATTGGGAAAAATTCGGGAGTAGCAACTCGACTTAAAAAAATGTTTCCAAACTTAATTATTTGGCATTGCTGGAATAAATCATTTTAAAATATTTGTGGATAAATTGTATTCTTTATATCATCAATCGCCAAAAAATCAAAATGAGTTAAGACAAGTAGCAAGTTCTTTAGAAAAACAAATTTTACAAATAGGAATAATTTTGTCTGTTCGCTGGGTTTCGTCTAGTAAACGAACTATAAATGCTGTCTTAAATAACTTTTCTGCTCTTTATGAACATTTTAAATCTGCTTCAACAGATGTAACAAGAGATTCGAAAGAAAGAAGCTAGTATAACGGGTTAAAATTAATGATCTCCAGCGTCGAATTTGTTAGTAATCTTAATGCAATGGCAGACGCTTTAGATGAACTAGGAGACTTATCAGAGTATTTGCAAAGGCGTAATATCACTCTTGTAGAAGCCGATAAAGCTATTAGAACAACAATTAGAGTATTTGATTCGATGGTAAGTGAGTCCGGACATAAATTAGTCTGCGCTTTAAAAGCGATTGAATTGAATATTTATAAAAATGTTCCTATTCATAATGTAAATGTATAACAAATTAATACGAGCCAACTATACAGAGGTTTATCAAATAATTTAAGAAATCGGATGATCACAACTAATTCATCACATGTAAGTCAACATGAAAAAGATCAACAGGATAACATATATAATTATACAAATTTAATCGATAGTCTTAGCGTACTAGATCCAAAAAAATGGCCTATTTCNGTGTCGCCACTTTCAATTAAATAAAGAAAATGATATTGTTCGGGGTTTTCAAATATTCAAATTGGAAGGAGGCAAAGAAGGTGTTCCGGACGACTTCAAATACTTTTTAAAACCGTAGCGACTATTCCGATATCTACAAGTGAGTGCGAGCTGAATTTTAAATCAATGAATGAAATTACCCCTCAGATGTTCATTAAATATTAGTACAGTCTCTGCACTTTTATTTATTAATTGTATTGGCCCTCCACTCACTGAATTTCGTCCTGAAGAATATGTACGGTCATGGTTAGCCAAAGGTGGACATTCTGCTGATGACAATGAAAGTCGCAAACATGACAAAAAAATTGACGACAAATATTCAGCTTTATGGAGATTATTATAAACTATGTATTCAATTTGAATTGTAAATTTTTTAAGCTTAAAATTACTTGTATTACTTATTATATTTTATATTATTATTATCTATTTAACTAATTATATTTTATTGTAAAGTAAACACGAATTAAAATAATTAAAATTAAAAATTAATATTATAATCCGCATATTAATTTTATAAACGTTCCGGTTCGTAAAATTTTCCATTTCGAGCATTGGTTATGACATTATCGTACTATCGGAAACTTGGTTACGTCATGAGGTTAACGACTGTGAACTTGGTCTTCTTCCTAGTTATAACATCTTTCGTTTTGACAGATGTAGTATATTCAACAATCTTACTTGAGGAGGTGGTGTTCTAATTGCTGTTAAAAACAAATTTGATTGCTGTCGTGTTTTTATTCAGAATAACAGTGCCGCAACTTGGTTTTGTAGGGCCCTGATGCTAAAAATTTAATGGGCCCCTGTACTTGTACTATAGTATAATGAAAAAAAGTTAGTGCCACAGATAACCTTTGGCAGACTCCGAATACAAGACAACATTTACGGCCCCCAATTTTTAAAACTTTTCAAGCACTATACTGCTTGTCAAGCAGAATAGTAATTATGTTGACTATGGAGTTCATCATATTTTTAAACACATCTCCAACAATATATCAGTTATCAGTAGTCAAATAGTCAATTTAATAAAAAGAAATTAATTTATTAAACAATATTACATTTAAAGTTCAATAACAAAAAGTAAACAATCAATAGGTAAATATTATTGGTATTATATAATGATTTTATTTTAAAAAGTTTTTCTTTCTAGACTTCATATTTGCAAAGTCATTTATCAATTTTTCAATATCAAGTTCTTTTGTCCTTAGTTTTTCAATATTAAGTATACTTATGCCAGTTAATCTCTCTTGTGAAATTGAATTTTGAAGATAGTTTTTCAGCAGTTTTAATTTGGAAAATGACCTTTCGGCCGCAGCGACAGTAATTGGGAGATTTAAATATATAATACAAGCAGTGAGAATTTCACTATTAAGGAATGAAAGATCATATTCAATAACAAAAAATGTCAATTCTTGAATAGTTTGAATTTTTGAAGTTTTAATAAATTCTTTTAATGAAATTAGTTGTCTTATTAGAACTGATGTCACATCATTATTGTAAAATGATATGAAATCATAACAAGATTTAACTATTTCTGACTCTTTCATGGTAACTATATTTTGTGGAAGTAAAAATTCAAAATTTCTCGAAACAGAATGAAGTCCTTTAAATCGATCTCGTAACTGAAATAAAGCTGTATCAATGAGAGGATAAAAAATTGCTATACAAAATTCTTCTTCAGGCACATCTAGTCGTCTATCACCTTGAATTTCTCCACAGTATTGTTTTGAATATATTCTACGAGTTGTAGGTTTAGTTATAGATATATCCCATGTATGGCATAATCCAGTTGCTGATACAACAAGTTCATCATAACCATCTCTCATTTTTTCAATTGACAAAATTGTTCCTTGCAATAAATCACATGCCTTGTGAAGATTGGTTTGTGGTGATTGTAATACCTTTGATACAATTGATAAAGATTTTAAAATATTTTCCCAAATGGTCATTAACATAACAAATTCAAACGATTCCATTTTTTTTTTCAGTGATTTGGCTCTATTTTTTTCATCAGTATTATCACTTGTTAATAATATATTGGTCAAAGATTTTAAAACATTTATAAAATTAACCTTAAGGGAATACACCGCGTT
>NW_019101169.1:520380-534552 GCF_001856785.1 Myzus persicae | reverse complement strand
ATTTGACATCGATCACTTTAATAAAAATCATTGAACAGAGACGTGTAACTGCTTTCAATATTTTTCCTATAATCCATTAGAACATTCGTATTACAATGTACTATCGCATTTCGAAGTTTAAAACTAACGGCCAAGATTCTTCCAAGAAGCGTCTGAATTCATTATCCACTATCAGGCATTATGGAAAACGACATTTTGCCGTGGTCAAGCCCGTTCCGGTCTTGGACCCAAGTGAAGTGGCATTCCTTCACTTTACGGAGATCAAAACGATCGACCGAAAGAAGAGCATATTGGGAAACCGCCCGAAAACTCAGAATAAAGCCTTCTTAGAATTTTTAGGTGAGCCTGCCAATAAATTGACTGCCGTCGTAGATCCCACATGTAAGTCGACTGGAGTCGCAGCGTTCGGGATATGTCCATCTCCTAGTGAATCGTCTATTGTCAGTAGCGACAGTGAATCTTCGACATGCCAACTGACGATCGAAATGGAGGATGGACATCAAGAACGGAGTGCAAAGACACCGTCTTACTGTTTCCAGCCGGTGACTGAAACCATTGATATGGACTGCGAACCGACAGTGATGGATGCGGTCAAAAGACGGACTAACCTAAAGCGTAAAGCGATTGTTAAAAAGGTACTTGTGATGTACAACAGTTTTACGGCTTATTAATAAGACAACAACAGTATTATAAGGTGTCCAATACTTACGAAATTTTGATCATTTTATCAAGGACCGAGCAATATAATATAATGACTTTATAATTTTAAGAACAACTAATATACTGACGACGTAGGCAAAATAGAAATTACTAATTAGTATATTTCTGTAACGTAAAAC
Organism: Myzus persicae; assembly: GCF_001856785.1. Taxonomy (NCBI): domain Eukaryota; kingdom Metazoa; phylum Arthropoda; class Insecta; order Hemiptera; family Aphididae; genus Myzus; species Myzus persicae. The sequence goes on along the minus strand of NW_019101169.1, from coordinate 533,713 downwards.
TAAATTCAATATTGAATATGATTAGGTAAATCGCATTGACCTGATTGTGGCAATGTTGAAAGATTTGTCTTTGGATGATAAACGGAAAGTCATAGAAACCGAAAAGGAACACTATGTGAGTACCACCAAGTCCAACAATAATAATACACAACCGTAGCTATATTTTATATACCTTTTATTTTCAATGTATAATATACGAATTGGCATATTACTGCTATTATACATAAAATATCAATATGAGCATTCGGGACTTTTGGATTAAAACTTACAAATTATTGTAAATGAAACTGCGATTATAAAATATACTTTCTATTATCGATATTGAAATATACCACGTGTTAATGGTGGTGAATTTTAATTGCAATTCATATTTAAAATAAAATATATTTTTTTTTTTGTTATTAGGACACTTTTCACGCACATAGACTGCATGCACGGCCATACGCTAAAAGGATTAAGCCGCTCAATATTTAGAAATTGTTTTTCTCTTATTATAATAATACTATTTTTGTTATTACTAATTCGTTACAGCGTTTTGAAAACGAATTGAATTGATGTTTACTATATATTTTGTATAATTATAACTTATAAACTGTAATAAAATGTTTTGCACTTATTATTTTGTAATTTCATTAAAACACTATCCACTTGATAATATTAATGAAGTTAATCTATGTATGTGGATTATTTATAAACCATTTTTGTTATGAAGTCCAATTTTATGGTATTTTAAAAATTTGCAATCCAGCCTAAATTTTGAGTTATGTATAGTAGACAATAATTAAAACATTTTTGTATGAACTATAAAAACCGACTTTTTAAATGGTAATTAATACATTTATTAGAAATAATGAAATATTTCAATTTTTTTTATTCAGCTTACAAGTGAGTCAGATCAATCAGAGAATAATTTCAATATCTAAAATTGAAGACTTTTTCACTTAGTTAAATTATATTAATATACTTTTTATTTAGATAAAACTTCCAGATTGTTTATTTTCGTATAGATAGCTCTTAATTATATTTTATTTTACAATTATCTCTTATATGTTTATCCATAGATATTATAAAATGTATCTATATGTAACACGAACAAAGTGTCACGTCAAATGAATACGGTTATTTCGACGCAAGACTCATTTCCACGACATTTTGACGCGTGTTAGTTTGACCACACTTGATTTCGACTCATCATGTTTTTAAACACATACTATTATTATTAATAATTTACATTGAAAAATTCCGACTACACTACATTAAGTTTACGTTAATTACCGTTCATATAGTTATTCGTTCAATAATATGACTATCATCAACATAAATACGCAATACGCATTCAACAATATAAGTACCTCTTAAAAATAATATAGCATACGTACATGATTAAACTCCGAGAGACTAACGAAACATAATATTATTAGTGAATGAAAATTACAACGGTGTGTAAAAACATTCAGCAATCTACTTAAACTTAATAGATTTCTGAATGCCAAAAAAGTGGAGAAAAATATATTATGAAAATTACATAATAATATCATCACCAATTTCATAACTTATTTTTAAGGGACGTGGATCGGTATTTTGGATAAAAGAGGTTAGAAATGGTCTTCATCGTTTCCAATGAATAGAAGTTTATTTAAATTGTTTAAAAATATTTTACCATGAATTGAAAATAATAAGAAATATTTTTAAAACTGCTAAGCATCTACAGTTATTCGTTTTTGGATTAAGCACGACAAAATGTGAAAATCAAGTTCGTGTAAAATTTCAGTTCTCCTTGATTTGTTTTGTTTTTCCCAATTATTAAGAAAAATAGTAAGTACCAACTAAATTCACTTTCCTATGAGTATATTAAATGAAATGAAAGATTCCCACTCCCATTGACGGATTAATCATTGAAAAATCTATACATAAAGAATAGTTTCATTCATAATCAATTATTGTATCCTTTGATTCACTAGAAATCTCTAAAATAAGTAATAACCAGAAAAAATACGTTTACTTGATTTAGTATTCCATTATAATTTGGAATGAACAAAAACTTCTCGTAAACTCTAAGCCTGTGACTTTTAAGATATATAAATGTTAAGGAACACTTAAGTAAGATTCACATAAAGTTTGAATTTATGTATAAGAACTTAAATTGTTACGAAGTTTACCTAAATAGGAATCCATTAATCAAAATTATCTTTCCTATGGATGATAAAATTTGGTGAACTGTGTTGTTATAGCATTATTAATACACTTCATAAAGCCAATTAGAAAATTATGTATGTGTAATGTGTATTAAACTATTATATTTTCATGACATTGAACAATATTAAAAAGGCTAAATTTCATTGAAGGATTTAATTTAAGTTTAACTTTATACTATAAAATTTGATTATTATAATATGTGTGTGATTATAGGTATTGGTCTTTATTGTCTATTTCCTTATGGATATTCAATAATAAATGGAAACTTAAAATTATTATTAAAAGAAAAATAAGTGTCTTCTAATTTGTATTATGTTTTTTTTTCCAAACAGTTCTAAAATCTTTTAGAAAAAACATCAGTTCCTTCTTATGTTAATTTACGTTTATTGTATATTATAGTCCTAAAAATATACATATTATCATGTATGTTCAAACTTCAAATTAACGAGAAAAATCAATTCCTGATAGTACCTATAATATACAATAAACGTAAATTAACATAAGAAGGAACTGATATTTTTTCTAAAAGATATTAGAGCGGTTTAGAAAAAACTATCAGGAATTGATTTTTCTCGTTAATTTGAAGTTTGAACATACATGATAATATGTATATTTTTAGGACTATAACACAATATGTAATTTTGTTCAACACAAAGTTAGTGAGGCCAATATTATGTGTATATTTGAAGAATAAACCAATAAATAAGTATTTCACGAGAACAAAAACAATAACAAATTAATTTTTTTAAACACATTTATAACTATCAGATAAAATTGTAATGTTAAAACTATCATATAATTTGTAGTAAATACAGTTATTGAATTAATATAATTAAGTTGAGTGATAATTTTTTTAATTTTCTAAATATAAAATTAGGTATTGAAATATCTATTATTTCAATACATAATAAACTGCTTCATTTTCGTTTGGAAATTTAAATGTATTCGAAAGTTTGCATAATATTATGAGTTTTACATTTAATGGCTTTTAAGTTTAACCCGTGTATGGCAAAATTACGAGAAAACGTTTATTTAAAAATTTGGTCATATCATTTTTATATTTACCGGATTAATGAGGTTTTCTGATAAAAATATAAAATATTATTAAGAGTACAATAGTACTATAAACAATTGAATCTAAATTAAATACTTGTGATTTAAAAATAAACCTTGGAGTTTTATAATTTGTTTTGTATATAATACAACAATGTAAAATACCTATCACGAAATGCTATTAATTAAAACAAATATTTATATTACTAAAAATAAAAATAAAGTTTTTATATTAAATTACAAAATGGCATGGAAAGACGTTTATTAGAGTATTATGAGTCAACTTTTAACAATTAGATCAAGTATAAAGTAATATATGATAATTATTAAACTTCAATAAATGTAAAGTATACAAATAAAATTATATTTTTTATTAGGTACACTAGCTAAATTTAAATAGAATTGAATACCTAAATATTTCAAACTTCGATTATTATTTAAAATATTCAAAAACTTAAGTTTAATTCATACTGTTTATAGTGTATAGATTACATTATTTGATGAAATATAAATAATTTAGTAGCTTAAAGATAGTTTAATAAGTTCTTTAAGAAATGTTATTATAATTAACATAATTTGTAAACTGATGACTCGAAAATTTAAAAAAAAACTACACACTTGTTAATAGTTGTTCATCAAATGTTCACAATCACAATCGATTACAAAGACACATTATATGTTTTTAATATTAATTTAAATGCATTTTCTTAAGTAATTCCTTGAAAATGATTATTTGTTTATTTTATTTTTTGAACTTGAAACATAAAAAAAAAAATACTTTAATTCTTTTTTCATGACATTTAGAGTTCCTCAGTAAAGTTAACGTGGGCAGGTTAAACATTCACTAAGCCATGTTGAACTGACAATTATTATAATTATACGGATCGTATAATACAGTAACTGAGTAGCTCACCGATTTTAAATTTTAATTGGCAAATGGCAATAAATAATTTTTTTTCATGTGTCGGATTGCATGATTTATTTTCACGATCGTTTTACAACTGCTGGGATGTGTCAATGAAGTAAAATACGATAATATATACATATATATATATATATATATATATATATATATATATATATTATTGTATGTGTGCCCGGATATACAAAAACTGTAAATGAAAAATCTACCACCGTCGAATATAATGATTTGGATATATTTCCAACCGATTCCCCAGTACCAAACAACTTTGTCGGTAGTTTCAAATACTTGAGGGATTATTACGCGCCGCACGTGCATACCTTCGGGTTATTATTTCAGTAAAATATATTATAATATACATGTATTTCATTTGATAGTTTTTGACATAATTCTCTTCGTCTGCAATAGGGTTAGGTTAGGAACGCAATCCCTATGATTTTCACCGAATCCACGTGTCCACATATTTTAGAATATGGATTTATCGAATGCCATTTAATTAATACCGCACACCATCGAGTGCCCGCAGCTCAAAATGAGAAAATCGTTTGCGGCGAGTGAAAAAAAAAAAATAAATGAGTAAAAGGCTAAAGAGAGTTAAAGAAAGAAGATAAAAAAAAACAAGAATGAAATACCTCAGTGTGGTCGGGATTGGAATTCAGTGCTTATATTAAAGAGAGGAGGGAAAACCAGCGGTAGCATCGAGTTCATTTTCCTCCGTTCAAAGAAAATGTTTGATGTGCCGGTTCTTTAGAAATCTCGAGTTGATAAGATATTACACTTTACGCACGCACGCGTGTATGTGTGCTGTGGGTGTGTATCAGTGTGTGTGTCTGTTATATAATAACAAGGAATGCTAAAAATCAAGGTTTTGAAAGAAGAAGAAAAAGTCCCTCACTTTTTTTCGTTTCAGCCTTATGCCTATATATATTGCTCATTGTTTGAAGCTCAGTTGCGTGGACGTCAACATATTATATAGTAATAATACGATTCAAATGTCTGTGTCATTAAATGAGTATACGACAGTATATAATGTGGTTGTTTTAAAGTATATTATCACTTACTGTTTAGTGTTTACCCATACCAGCGGTACCCGACCTTTTTCATTCTACGTCCCCCATGTAAATTTACTGAAATCTCATTTCCCCTACCCCCTTTAATTAGAGTTTATGCGAATTTTTTTCGTGAGCGCTACAAATAAAACATACAAATTAACTATTATATTAAACAATATACACCTATTTACTTCCATTATTTTCATCATTTTAAAAATGTACTATAAATTGGCTTACGAAGTAATAATATTAGGTATAAGAAAAAATATTGAATATAAAAACAAAAATATTAACATAAAGTATAAATAATATCTCGGTCTACCGACTTTATCGACTCTATCGACTCTATCGTTATACCTAATATATAATTGTTATCGATGCCCGATAATCTGAAAACTAATATAGTGATATAAATTTTACACATTGTAAAATGACATAATTATTTTCGTAATTCCGTCATCACTATATTCCCCCTCCCTCCCTGAGCAGACTCTAAATTCAACCCTGGTTGGGAACTGCTGACCAATACAGTGTGTTATTGATTTTAAAGGTAAAATACTCATTACATCGAAGGTTATCAGCGGTTCTGGAAGTATATATTTAGATCATTTTAAGGCAAGACATAACAACATTTTTGAAAAATAATTACATTAAGTCTTAAAAAATAAAAAAATATATGTTTCGTAGTTACATTATTCAGCATAAAATTGTTTTCCAAAAACAATTTAATAATCTTCGCTTGCATTTACCTTTATAAGGAACATTATTTTTGTTCATATATTAATGATATTATGTAGGGCCTACCTTTATATTGTCTTGAATTACATATATTGTGTTTCCCACAACACGATAAGAAATTAACGATTTTTTTAGGGTTGATATTAAATAATACAAAAGGACTTAAAGTGTGTACCATTAGAACATTGACAGAATTCAAATTTTATTTTATATAGTTCTTATAATTACTTGATTTTTTTCGTTTATCGTTAATATTTGTAATGTGCTGTGAATCAAAAACATTGACAATCAATTTAATCTATGTTGATGGTACAAACAAATATAATACAATAGTATTGAAATGAAAATTTACTTTTTGTCTAAGTTGTTAAAATTATTTATAACCATACTTAGTTGTACACTGGTTCGGCGGTGTCCAGACGGGTTACCATGTAATGGAGCTGCATATTATATATATATATATGTATAGGTACAGTCAAATCTCCTTATAGAAAAAATCCCTTCTTATAGAGGATAAGACAGAAATCTCCTTACAACGGAAAATAACAACAGTCCGTTAACCTATATCTCGTATATTTTAGTCTCCTTATAACGAAAAAATCAATGGCCCTGAGCGATTTCGTTTTTGGTAGATTTTAAACCAAGCATAGAAACTAGCCTTCAAAAGCCAGTTTTCTGTTTAGCGTCTAGTTACTCAACATTTGATATGATTCAATTAAAAATAAATAAACAAATAGGGTGGATGGTAATGCTTTATTAACTCCATGTGATATCGAGGTTCTTCAGATTCCATTTATGTGGTTTATTATTTGCAATAAATAGTGATCTGGTATTATAATTTGTGTAGTTCAAAAGATTGTTTGAACAAAATTTCCAATTCCAACTAATTCAAAAATGTAATATTGTGTAATAATATTCATACTTTTATAATTCATAATTATATTTGATACTTCAAACTTGTCACATTTATTTAATAAAATATTTAATTATGTCAATTCAAAAACTGTATCATCTATAATATCTGGCCTATTATTAATTAAATATAAATAAATATCAATAACAATATTCTTATAATCAGTATCTAAAACCAACAAAAATCACAGTACAATTTCAGGAACTGAAACTTATTCTGAGTACATCATTTGTATAATACGCCTTGACTCTTGATTTCATGTCTATGAACTAATTATATTATAGAAATAAGTTTTTGTGAATAATAAAAAATACATATATTCTACATCGTTACAAGTAGGACTGAACGCCGCGTTTGACTTTATTTTGTGGGAAAATGCAAGTGATTCACATAGCATATATATTACAGTATAACTACATATATTAAACTAGTTTGTTAATTACAATTCTTGTTTTAAAGTAATCATGTCAATCAACAATTTTTTTGAGCAATCACTACCAAATAAAACCAAACTCACCTGCATGATTGAAGCTGTTAAAATCGAGTTACAGGAAAACATGAAGAAATTTGAAGAAATTTTGAAGGTACACACTCACTCATTATATAATATTTTGTATAATTAGATTTATTATAACTGCTACAGAATATTAGTCATGGTGGTGACTTCGCTGTGATTGTAATTGTCTATGGTGCATATTATATTATCGATGATTGCGTTTCATTTCGTGTTTTCTTAGGATACATCGCAGTACGACAGTTTTCTGCTGGAAAAACAAATAAATACATGTTTTGAGTTGCAGTGCAAAATCGAAGATTATTCGGACAAACTAAAAGAACTGGAATCAGCAGACGATTACTCGGTATTGTTATATCATATTATTATTGGCCATTGTATTAGCCGTAGTGTTCAAGACGATTGTTATATAAGAAATACAAAACGTTTTGTTTCCAACAATCGGACGTCTATGTACCTATATGCCTACCTTATAACCTTAATGTTTTTTTTGATTGTACGAAAAGGAGTCACCAAACACTTTGATTGATTTCATTTCAACCATACCTAAAGTCGTGAACGATTTGGGACCTGAATCATTGGTCGTGGTTACGTCTGAAAAAGTTGGCATGCAGTACATACAATTATTACAGTAAGTACTTACATACCAAAACATGACATACTTTGTGTTCGCGCCTTTAAAGTATTAAATATATTTCAATTTTTTTTTTAGTTCAGGCCAATTAGAGGCATAGATTAAGTATTTATTTTTTCGTTAAATCAATATAAAATAATTTCGGTAGGTAGATAAATTTAATAACATTACAATCAAGAAATATTTTAAAAACATTTAGGTGCCAAGATAATTTGTGGGAATTATTGACAAAAAAACACTGCATATTACACTCAACACCTTACCAGTCTATGATTTCTACATATTTTATTATATTCGAGATAAGGATAAATGTATCGTATAACGAATCCTAACCTGTTTTTCAATTTGCATGCTTCCTTTAACAAAGTTTTATAAAAAAGAAACTGGGTGATAAATTAATGATCATACATAATATTCTGAGCGCCACCAGTATAAATATATACTCAGCTGTCTAAATTAAAATAACGAGCTTCTTATACTGTCTGAGAAAAAGCTTACATCACTCAGTGTACGGTAAAGTCTGATACAGACTACCTATTTAAACTATAAAGTATTCTTTAATAGTTCAATTTATTGTACCCATATGTAGCTGTGGTGTTTATTTATATGAAAAAAGTATAAATCGTGTGTTATGAATTATCCGAAACACCTAACGAAAAGGGTAATTTTAAACGATATACCTAATTCCAAATTAAAGTCGGTGTAACGTGGAATGACCAACATTAAAGCTCTTAATGAGTGATGTAGTAATGTCGCATTACGCATTGCATCATTCTGTAGTGTTAAATACTTTTCAATATTCACTATATAGATACATACTTGAGCAGTTTAACCCTTGACATACAGTAAAATATCATTCATTAAAATAAAATATACTTCACTGCTCCAAGATTGATGTCGTTAATAAACGGTGTTTACAATATAGTAGGTATACGTGATGATTATAACATTATATTAAATCTGCAACACAAATGTTGTCAGTGTCTGTGGTCTTTGAATTACTTAGATCGTAGATGACTTTGGGGGAAGTATAACTACTATAAAGTACATTTTTAAAAAAAAGTCTTATTTTTTTACGATTTTTTGTTCTAAATTTTTTGCCAGTACCATCCCGCAAATTACAGTTGTTCTTCTCCGATCATTCAAATATTTAGTAAAAACAAAAAACCATTCATTCGACGTTCGTCGAAAAAAAAAACTCGACACTAAATAATAATTTCAACTGTAAACCACATGACTGCACCCACAAACATAATGCGCACTGTACCCTACATTTGCACTTTCAGTGGCTTAGTAGTGAAGAATGTCATCATCACAACAATCAGGGCGCTGACGGCGGGCGAAGTGAATGTGACGCTGGGAAACGTGAAGACCGCACTTCTGGACGGATGCGAAGCAGAATACCGGAAGTTCGTTGGAAGTGAAACTGTCCGGTTGGTCATAGCAGACCACGTGCCAGCCGACAGGCTGTTCCGGGTGCGGGGTGACGTCCACCGTGACCAGTGTTTTGCGGCGATTCAAATGAACCTCATTGGCGACGATGGCGATGACGACGAAAATAATAATATACTATCCTCATAGCACACATCGAAACCATGTGTCAGTCGGGTGTGTTTGTTGATGTGCCTACTTGGATTGGTTTATAAATTATAGTATAATATTACATCCACTTAAAGTTACCAAATTAACAATTAATATTTGTTTAGAAATATATTAGAATATAAGTGGGGATTAGTGGACTATATAATATGGATCTATGATAATCGCACTATGACGTCCACGTAATGATAAACGTCGATTGTAAATAGTGGTAGTGTGAGCGCCTGATGCATACCTTATAGGTATTATTTATTGTTACATTGAAATTATTTAATGTATTTGAGCAATGGTCACATTTTAATAGTTCTAAGAAAATAAACCAAAGATAATTTGGGAATTCACTATCAACGCGATTTCATCGTTTAACTTAAAATTTAGAAGTATTTTCAAAACAAATGATACATATTTTCTAATCATCCAGATCATACGAAAGTTCGAAAATCGTGTTATTCAAGTCTTTCTGTTTTTTCAAGATATAATAATTATTGAAGTTCAATTTCACTGAAATAATACCAAATAACATTATTAGCTATAGTATTATTGTAGTAGCTTCTGTGATATATATATATCTGTGATATATGCATATAAATTGTTTCTTGCTGTCATGGGGTGATTTATTTGTATTTATTTACAGTACGAGTAATTTGTCGTATGTTAATTAAGTTTATATTTATGTTAATTTAAAACAAGATATTATAACGATCTTCACACATTCATTATCAAACATAGTTGCCAGAACTCGTTCTGAAACCGTTAAAACATAATGCATTCGTCCATTCATTTCATTCAAGAATAATGAGAATGAGAACATTTTCCATGTGAAGTTTAAACGTTGGAATTTTCATTGTTATACTATTAACCATAATATATAATATTATGAACATGCAATAAACTCAGTCACCACATCTCATCGGCTCTATAAGTTTTCAACGCTAATAATTATCAATAAAGATAATATATTGTTATATTATAATTTATACTACTCAGAGTTTATTTGATGTAGGTATAATGTAAATACCTACTCGACGTAATGAGAATAATAGCTCCATACAGACGTATTGAACTTTAATGGAAAACCTGCACTCGGCCATAGAAAATCCGGTGGCTTTTAAGTCCGGTTTTGTAACCTTTACGCTGCAGCTATTTTTATCCACAGTGTAGAGTCCCTGGTACATCTCCCCACCCCCATCTACCACGACCACTACCTACTCTATACAACTACAATACTCACACAGGTGTATGATACGTATACACTATACAATCCTCACATACATTCAGATCGAGTACATGACGTATATATAAGTATACACTCGTACATGACGTGTGTTTATTATATCGGCCTGTTGTTCACTCAACAATTGCTCCGGCAAATAATCGAAACATGCCCTTCGTCCTAAGGGTCGGCCGCATTTGATATTATCATTATTATTATTATTATTATTGCTATTATTATATGCACAAACAACACACACACACACACACACACACACACACACACACACACACACACACACTCGTGTTTTTTTTTTGCATCGGTAGACTTTCCTATCCTCGGGCTACTCACCGTCACCGCCGCCGCACCTTCTCGCCGCGGCGATTTGAGTGAAATACCGAAAAAAATATGCGTTACGGTCCCGTCGAGTCTTAATGGCAAAAACGACCTGACGTCAGTTCACGGGTTTTGGCAAAGTATGCAGTTTTTCAAACCGCCCTGTATCTCTCGCGAGGCAACGAGGATCAACCCTATAACAATATAATATATTAGAGACTCTTTTATAGGAGCCCATATCCCACCAGGGTAAAAATTTTTAGTTCAAACGCCATTAATCTTAGTATAATACCGTGACCGTCGTAGGTAAGGGTGTATTGTCTCGGCTTGGCCACACGCTTATTTATTATCTGAAAATATAATATATACCTTTGATAATAATAATAATAATAATAAATTCAGCGCTTGAATTCGAAAAAAAACTAGAAGGGATTAAAAAATGTGGGCACTAAAATGTCTTTTTGATTAGAATACAATATTATTAGATAGGGTAAGTTATAACATTTTTAAAAATGAAGAGGTACTTCCTTTGTGCTCCCCAGAATTCAAGCACTGACTTAATTATAGTATAAAATATCACGAACACGTTATTTTTGAAAACATGCTTTTACTGGCATACTCAAGTCAACCATTTAAACTTACTTTTTTTATAATGGTTTTGGTGTAACGAAACATTTATTAGTGTGTAATTTTTATTTTTTTGTATTCATGTGGCAGTAGTGTATCTATAAAAAGTAAAGAAAAATAGCTGTGAACTTGTGAATATAATAGTAAAGAAATTACATTAGGACTGGTTTCAACTTTCAACCGATTTCAACTTTCATAATTTATCAAATGCGATGGTTATAGATTTTCGATTGTTAGTTTTAAATAGTATTATATTATTTAGGTTCTAGAGTAAAGTCTGTCCCCGGATAAACTGAATATTAATAATCGTCTTCCGTCACTAGCCTTTTTAAAAAATAGTTTTTAAAGATATGAATTTATAAATATTATGCGAATAAGATTATGTATTTTAAAACATATGTGTTTATAATGAGGTTATTTTGATTACATGTTATTAGTTGATAATGAGTTGACATCAATGAGATTGAATCTGAGGAAAGAGAAACGTCTAACCTTTAATTTGATTCAGCTTGATGAGAGAGCAAAACAATTAATAAGTAAATGAGAGAAGTCACCGTCTTCTGCTTTATAGTGTAGTAGAATACTTGAAAGTCTTTGGTTATAACCCTAAATTGTTAGAGTGTTTGGTTCGCCACTTGTGATTATAAAGCGAACGAGATTTGCTGAACAATACCACTTTTGGAACCCATGGTTGTTACCTAACTGTTATTAGAATACGTACCAACTGTTTTAAAATGAATGTTACGCAATCGCAAGTATAATGACAATAGAAAGTAATTAATTGTTTTCTGTTTTGTAAAAAGAAACGTTATAATATTTCATTATGCGCTTTAGATATAGGTTATAAAAGGTTATATGACCATACAGTTTATGTGCATGTATATTATGTAATATAATTAAAACATTTTCTTTACGAAGTTCTTACTATGAACTTTAAAAATAGAATTGAACTTTAAAATTAAATGAACAATAAAATCATACCTGAATAGTTATAAATTATTAAAGAGTTACCTACAGACGACGATTTGTATAAATACACATTTGAATGATAAAAAAATTACAGATAATACCTAATTATACTAAATTCTTTAAAAGTTCATCAAAATTTGATGTTTTAACAACCGCTATTAATATTATACAATATTTGAAAAGTCTTTTAAATGTACAACATCCGAATTACGAGTGGCTTTAAGAATATTTTACAGAATATAGTATGTAAAAACACATAACTAGACCGGGAAATAATTCTATATATTAATATTTTTATTGTTACATGTGTATTCGTGTCATTAATTATTAAAAGTTATTGTAAATTATAATAGTTATTTGCTTTATATATACCCTTATAATAGAAACCAAATATTTAAAAAAATAATAAAGTATTACATTATATTATATCATATACAATATACATTATTATAATTTATAATATTATATATTTTATTCACACGACTGTTCGTGTTTACATTATGAATTTGTGTGAAATATTTTCAATTATCCAATACGTTCAAGTGTGTATACAAAAAAAAAAAAAAA